>NC_081773.1:18875327-19055327 GCF_963082965.1 Carassius carassius | reverse complement strand
GGAGAGAATACTTAAAAATACACAAAAACCTGCTGTCAAGCTCTTCAGCCAATAATATGTTCTCTTACATATTTTGCTTGTGCAACAATTTTTTCCCCATCTATGCCAGTATATGCTCTATATGCAAGTGGATGTATTTTCATTGAAATCCTAATTAAGTGAGTCCAAAATAGCATTTTGTTGGAAGATCAGGCCCGTATGTCATACAGTAAGTGAACAGAAAACAAAATTGATGTGATTTAGCAGTCAGCGTACCAGTGAAGCCCATAAGCGCACCCTCTCTGGCCTGTTGCCTCAGTCCTTCCACATCCTGATAGTCGATGTAAACAAGGTCGATCGCCTGGAGACCAAGCGCTTTGGCGGTGACCACCACTTTCTGTCGCGCATACAGGAGTTCTTTAGCATCTTTAGTGCGTGTGGCTCCTGCAGGTTAAAAGAGATCCAACAGCAGATTTTTACAAAAAGCATCATATATTAGATGAAGATGTGCAGTCTGAAGGGATATTAATGATAGATTATAACAAAAATACATCTTTTTATCAGTTAATTAAAAGAAATTGTATTGTGTGTGGTACTGTCATTCAGCAAATAAGTGAATTAAGGAAGAAAAAAGGCATTAAATAGTGAAATAAAAAGATAGCAGACCTATGCTGGCACAGAAGTCATCTGACCCAAAGACAACTCCGTCATGATGAAGACCTGCCTTTGGCCCAAGATCTCGAAGTGCTTCACACACTGCCTTCAAGAGAAAGAGTAAATGAAGAGCTGTGTGGGGTTTGTGTGTGCGCGTATGTGCGTGCGTGTACTTTGGCACTTAATCAAGTCACCCAGTCAGACGACTCTAATTTTCCCCAAAACTCCCTTAATCGCTGTCCATGCTTCTGTTCTTTATATTGCGTTTAGAAATGGAACTATATCAGATATAAAAGACACACACACACAGACACACACACACACACACACACACACACACAATTAATGGCCCATCTCTGTCCCCATGAAATCTAGAAATCTGTGAAGACCATCCAAGGCTGTAACTAACCCCAGAACCAGGACTAGTGAGAGACAGTCTGGAATGTGATATGTCCGTGTCAGGCACAGAGCAGATGGAATTTCTTGAATGCTTTTGTTGAGTTCCAAATTAATTTTACTTCTTGCTGTGACTCTGCAATATTTCCCCTGTCTTGGCTCTGGGATTCCGTCTAGCCAGCACAACAGAGGGGTTGGGGGAGGGGGAAAGAAAAATAATCAAAAGAAAAAAGGAGCTGCATATTTTATAAGAGGACAAAAACATGACTGTGGCCATTTTCTCCCTGATGGAGGCAATTTTATAATTTCTAATTCAAATTATAAAGTTGTTATTTACCTTAAAATTCAGCAGACCCACAGCAGTTTCCACAAAGGTGACCAAGCGGATGGGTTCCTTGAGCTCTCTGCCTTTTAAGTATCGCTGAAACCTGTCTATAAACTGAAATGGGCACACACACAGTCAAAAACAGCATTTTAAATCTCATTTAAAGAGACAACGTTACTCAAATGCAATGAGTAATTACATTCAAAACTTCAGATTCAGGGCTTTGGAGAAAGAAGAAGAAGAAGAAGAAGAAGAAGAAGAAGAAGAAGAAGAAGAAGAAGAAGAAGAAGAAGAAGAAGAAGAAGAAGAAGAAGAAGAAGAAGAAGAAGAAGAAGAAGAAGAAGAAGAAGAAGAAGAAGAAGAAGAAGAAGAAGAAGAAGAAGAAGAAGAAGAAGAAATAAATATTGCTTCAAAAAACTTGACAGGTTTCACACAGTCTTTGGACTTTCACAGAGGTCCTCGAGATTTACTACAGGTTCCTGTCTGAATTTACAAAGAAAAGAGCGCTGAATATAAAAAGGGAAAGGATGAGATTTGAGCTGTCTGGGAGCGCATTTCATTTCAGTTTTATACAGAGCCACGGCTTCCCCCGGCGGACAGACTCGTGAGACTTGCGACGTGTGATACGACACTTCTCCACGCTATTCATTTTCCCGCTAATATTTGAGCTTACCTTAGAAGGCTTTAAAATGAAGTTCAGTGCTTTGAAGACCAAAGCATTCTGATTTTTTCCAACAGACCAGTTCACAGCTAGCCGTGGACTGCCAGTGGGGTTGCCCAAATTCCAAAATCTATTATCTGGAAACACACAAAAGCTCCCTCTGTCAGATATTTTCTTTTAAAGCCTGTACAAAAAAATAAAAGGAGGGGGGAGGGAAGGGAAGGGAAGAGAGAAAAAAAAAACTCAAAGCAGAAAAGTGTAATTCCCTGTCCCCCCATTCCGTCTCTCTTTCACACACCGGGGACAGCAGATTAAAATTACCTCAGGTAAGTCAAGGCTATTTTCCAAATAAAGGCTAAAATATCCCACACACACTTGTTTTATTAGCTCAAAGAATATACCTTCATTGAGGGATTTTTTTCTAATGGGGGAATTTTAATCATCTCTCTATTCAATCTCAGTAGGATAAATCATATCTGAGAGATTTGCATAAATATAAACCATCAAAGACTTTTCATCTTCAAAGGGGTTTTCAAGACCCAATAAGCTTTGTACTGTAATCATCTGAGGTCACAACCCTGCAGGAGTAATGCTGCTATGGCAACATAAAAACGCCAACGGCTTAGCATAATATTCCCCTTGAACGGAAAAAAGGGAGGGAGAGGGAAGGGCTTGTTTGGCGGCCCTTCCATTTTATCAGACGCCACTCTCCAATGGCCCCGCATTTTTGCGCAAGAAATAGCCACTCGGCAGCAGAATTAAGCGTTTATGTAGCACAAATGACAACAAATTGCTGTGCTTTTGCTGTGCTGAAGTTTCAATATTTACACAGTCTCAGAGGGGAACTCGACATTGAACCACACTTACGCAAAAGCTAATACCACTCTCAGGTGACAAGCTTTTCCGGTCCCTATAGGCCGCTTGCAAAAACCCACACTTCACGACACAAGTGCCAAGGTGGCCCCATCAGCCATGATCCGGATGGGAACGAGGCAGGGATTTTGGGGCGAGGGAGCCACTAGAGCGAAAAAGGCGGCAAGTGGATAAGTTTCAATTAATTCTCTTCAAAAGAGGGCCAGATTAAATGTTTCCGGCCTGCTGAAGTGCTCATTTCACCGTGTTGTGGTGAAGGGGGGAGAATCAGGAGCGGACGGGGAGGGACGGGACTCGAGCTGGTTCCTTTCAGGATTCAGTAGTGTGGCGGCCAAAGAATGCGCACGGCTCCGAATCTGTGGGAGAATTGTCTGTGGACAATAGGAGGAGGGGGGGAAGAGTTACGCCTGTTATAGTCCAATAAGCCTTGTCAGTCAAACAAGCACACAGAGAGAGGATAGAAAGGGAGAGTAGAAGATTTTCACACAAAAGGAAACAAGTAAGTCCATCTTTTAGCAACAAATCAGTCTGGAGGTTCCTCTGCTCATCTACGGGAAAAAGGGGAAGAAAATAAACAACAGAGGGATTTAGGGGCAGCCGCCGGGATGAGAAGAAGAGGAGGAGGAGAGAGAGCTAATCAGGCTTGTAGTGGTACGACTTTGTGTTGTGTGTTGGATTAGACACTCACTGACTGCTCATCACAGACGCAAACACACAAGGAAAAAAAAAAAAAATATTTAACGCTACACAATAGCATTTGATAGCTGGTGATTATTTTACGGTATAAAAAATTATTTTAAAGTACTCAGTTTTTACTATAAAAACCTCCATTATGTCTTGATGCTCCTCCATTCATTCCACAGTAAAACATGTAAGAACACCACTGGATTAGATAGTAGATACAAAAATACCAATTTAAGCATCAAAACGCTGCTGTTTTAAATAGTTTATTTAGTATGTTGTTAACTTAACTTGCAAATGACTAAATGTTCAGATTTCCCATAGTTATTATTAGTATCCACAGTCTCTGCACAAAAGTTGGTTAAAGGTGACTGTATAGCAGCAAATGGAATTACACAAATAATAAATTCTGTATTAAGGAAACAGGTTTGTCTGCCATTGGTTACCCAAACAGGTGGTCCTGCCCACAACTCATGCCATTGGTTGAGTCAATGTTGCCATGTCAGGCTGCAAAGAAACCGACCAATAGTGGCACATAACCACACTCCTTTTGGGAAGAAATAACCTGCAAATGACTTAATTATATTGTTTTGAACTTTTTGAGGATAGTTGTCAAGAATACCAAGATACCAAAAATATATTGCACCAACAAAAACTGCAGTAACTACGGCATATTTACAGAAGCTACGTGACCATGGGCAGTTTTGGTAAGGATTCTGTAAAGTGTGACAACATATTCAAACCGTCCAATAATCAGAGCTGTTAGAGACAGCAAAAAGGAGAAAAAGAGAAAGAGAAATACCCTTTCCTTTCATGTTTGTCTCACGCCACTTTCAAAGCGGTGGGCCCATGTCAGGTCAGTGCTACATGACTTCCTCTCCGCACACAATCTCCCGTACCCTGCTGCGGCTATGAGCTCGGCCGTGTGCAAAGCATGTGGAGAGCATGTTCTAACCCCCACCACATATGTGTGCACTTTTAATGCATTCACACACACTGTATTACCCAATGTGACATATGTGTAGTTGTTGTATTGATTTTTGAGTGGCTAAGTGGGTAGTGAATGGCTGATGGTGTAGGTAATTTTACTCTGAAATGGGTTCATTTTTATTTGAGGGTGAGCAATGATTTCTGAAACCAGCATTATGCAACAATTTCTCATTTTTAAAATTTGATCTCTCTCTCTCTCTCTCTCTCTCTCTCTCTCTCTCTATATATATATATATATATATATATATATATATTTATCTCTTTTATCATTTGTTACATATACTATGTTGTTCATGTACTACGCTCAAGAGATGCCAAATATTTTTGAGAAAACCAATTCAGAAGAAAGCAAAAGACAAAATGGAAGTGAGCAAGAATTTGAGACAAAAATATGAACACCTGTCAGCAATTAAAAAGGGAAGAAACATCGAGCAGCCCGGGAAATATATGAGCACTAATTAAAACCACTAGTTAAAAACTTCCTGCTTCTAGTCTAAACTAACTGTGAGCAACAGACTAGGGGCCCCCTCCATCTCTCAGCTGCCCTCCCTCCCTTCATCTACCTAGTTAAGACATTGTGGCTTCTTTCAGGTCTTTTCAGTGGTCATGCGGAGTAGCTGAATACTGCAGATTTGGGCTGGGTTGGCTCATTGGGGGAAATGAGCTGGAGGGATTTGGGGGCTGGTGTATTGGCTATGCTGGGGGCCACCAGGGGCCTCCTGGGGCCGCCTGGCAGAGAAAGCCCTGCTTTGATGGACGAACAGACGTCTAGAAGAATCCTCAACACCTCTTGTAACACACACACACATGGAGGTGATCAGGAGAAAAGCATGTTTTGTGGTTTTCAGTCCAAGTCTGCAAGCTTTGAGACCATCTGTAATGTCACTGACTGACTGACCAACCATCAGATAATGAGATCGATATGAGTGTCCACCTACTTTGATTTTAAAATCTGAACAATGGCAAACTCAATAAACCCAAGTGTAGGTCTACTGAAGAGGCCCTGTGTTTCCAGGGTAAAGCAGTACTCAGTGACATCTGCCTTGTGAAGCTAGCTTTAAAATGTCATGGTTTTCTTGAGCTGATGCCAAGATATACAGCCCCATTTTTCCCCCGGGCCTGACTACAGAGATCAAGTCCTCTGTACAGACTAACAGAAAAGATTGTTATTATTGCTTTGAAAAGACCTGTGGTTTCGTCTTACCCTTTGAGTTCAGAGGGTGTTGTGTTCTTTACAAATGATAGAAAATACTAAATACAAGTATTTTTAGTTTCTCATTTTTCACATTAAACAGGGGTAGACTTACATCTTTGGGATAAAATTATCAAGAAGGTCACATTACCTATAATCTGACCATAATCATTTGGAAACAAGAATCCTCAATGCACAATTCAATATTTGGTAATATGCTGATAACATTTTGGGAAAAACACTACTGTTCAAGTCTGAAAGAAGGCTGCATACGTTTGATCAAAAATACAGTAAAAACAGGATGATTATGAAAGTTTGGAAACACTTCACTTAAAGCCTTTATGTATAATTTATTATAAAGGGATATTGAAGGGTATAATGCATTATAATTATTTATAAACAAAAAGAGATATTTAACGCTACACAATAGCATTTGATAGCTGGTGATTATTTTACGGTATAAAAAATTATTTTAAAGTACTCAGTTTTTACTATAAAAACCTCCATTATGTCTTGATTCTCCTCCTTTCATTCCACAGTAAAACATGTAAGAACACCACTGGATTAGATAGTAGATACAAAAATACCAATTTAGGCATCAAAACGCTGCTGTTTTAAATAGTTTATTTAGTATGTTGTTAACTTAACTTGCAAATGACTAAATGTTCAGATTTCCCATAGCTATTATTAGTATCCTCAGTCTCTGCACAAAAGTTGGTTAAAGGTGACTGTATAGCAGCAAATGGAATGTACGTTGCAATACATTATACATTATCTAGTCGTAAATAATTATAACCAAATTTAAAATGCATAGTGAAACAATGAATTGATAAGTCTTATAATGTAACTGTGGTTAAAATGATTCATTAGATTGTACAATGCATTAAAATTTGCATTACTATGCATAGTTAATGCATTAAAACTACTTTTATAATGCATTATACCTAAAGGCTTTCAGTAAAGAGTTACCAAAATTTTATTACAATTAAAATTTTGTTTTTAAATTAGTTAAAAACTGATGCTTTTCAGAAAATATAGACTAAAATGTTGCTCTGTAACGGCTGGCATAGTTAAGTAAGACGTAGAAAAAATGGGTTGATGGACTAGTTTTATGGTTCCTTTTAAATATTCTTCAGTCATGGCTGCTCACTGTATAAATTCTAAGTATGGAAAAGTGAATTTTTTTCCAACTATCTGCTTCTGTATTCCATAGAAGATATTGTAAATAATGACATATTGTGCTTTTTTTAATGGCTAAAGTTTTTTTTGTGAACTACTCTTTATTTAAAAAGCTAGAAGACTCACTCACCCACTGCACCTCTCCTGCGTCCTCCACCTTTGGCAGCATGAGAGCTGTGGGGAGCACGTCTGCCTGCAGAATAACCTCCATGTCAGCCTCAGCCAGGCCGCTGGACACCGAGTTCACCCGCACACACTTCTCCGTACGCCCCAGATCCAACTCGGCCAGCATCTTTGGGATAGTTTTCCGTGCTGCATCCTGTCAAAAAGGAAAAAAATAAGTAAAAATGTTATGTGCCATTGTGTCAAAAAGTACTTTCTTCACCACAGCTGCTTTTAAAGAATGGAAATGCCCCAATGCATGCTCGACCACAAAAAGAAAGACTGACCCAACTGTTTATGCAGCATTCAGTGATGTAATAAACACATAACGCGCTTGCAAAAGAACACTGAATGGATGTGTTACACAATACAGACTCTGTTTGACCACGAACACAGAGTTGCGGCTATGAAACGTGAAAAAAAGTGAATGAAAGTAGGTTAGACAGGGTTTATTATATGTTATTCTGCTACTGGACCATGAGTTGTGTTTACCTGATAAACAGGAGGCTATGTGAATTTACAGGGGAAGTGGTGGTTGGCGCCTAGGATTACAGTGCGGAGAAACATCTAGCGAGAGAGATCAACCACATACAGCGGATTCACCAAAGGCCATAAAGTGAAAAGCCTTGCACACAAGTCTTCCACAAAAACACCACAGACACATGACCAAAGGAAGTGGAGGGAGGAAGAATCAAAGTTAAAGCCAAGTTCCAGGGCCGAACTGTGACAACAGCAGCACACGCCAGAAGATTCAAACCAGATGCAGCTCAATCCAGAGGTTTCCATTGGTCTGAACACAGAACTCCATCCGAAGGGAAATGTGGTCTCAGTTAAGCAGGAGGAGGAAACAGTAGCTCAGGAGTTGTCAGGTTACATCAGAGGAGGGATGAGAAAGGCCAAGAGAAAAAGAGAAGGGGGGGGGGGGGGCAAGGCTCAGGGGTTAATTTAACTTGAATGAGGAACTCCTTGGCCTAGGTCATCTTTACACCGTCCACCGACACCTCTGCCCAAAAACAGTTGAACCTTAGCCCAGACCATAATGGCCATAAACTGGCCAAATACATGGCATTTACATCAACTTTAGAGACAACAAATAGGAAAGAAAGAATGAATAAATAAATACATAATAGTTGAGTAATAATAATAATAGCATGTTATATTTATTATAGCATTATTATTATCGAGTCATAAAATGTGTTTCATGTTATGGTCTGGCCTAAGTTGAATCAGCTTTTTTATTTGATTAATATATTTACTTAATAATAATAACGATGATAATAATAATAGTTAATGTTTTTATTATTAATAAACTGTTTATTATTATTATTATTATAAATATATTAATACAGTTAATAATATTATAAGGAACGCTACATTTTAGCTTAATGGTCATCCAGGTATTACGGTGTCAAAAAACACATAGAAAAAAATAACAAAAAAAGGTTCTGCATGTCAGGTAACATAAACTTAAAAATAACCATCAGTACTGGTCATGAAAAGTCAAAGATGGTAAATCTCTAGTCTAAATCTTTAACCTTCTTTTAAGTTAAGTCTGGACTATAAAACCTTCATTTCGGACTCGTAATCCCAACCGGTCTGGATTCATATTCCCTCAACCTAGAGCTAAAATAACAACGTTGTCAACCACTTTTATAACAAAACTGAATGTGTACGCAAGCCCAAAACTGTGAAATCTTCTATATAACATCCGAAGAGTTGCAGATATACTAGCAAAACAGATTAAAACCAACACACAGTCTAGACACTCAGGTCTAAACTAACATTGTGGTCCTCAACTTACAGTTTATGGAAAGAGTTTCTAAATTGCAAACTGAACACAAAGGGATCCTCAAAAGGAAGTCATGCGTTCCCTTAGCCTATAAAATATTTGGAGATAACAGTGGTAATATTAGGAGGGCCGACAGGTTTATGAAGCCATAACTCAGTATTCGTAAAGCTGTTCCATGGTGGATCCAGTTTGAGTCCTCCAGTATAATCCAAGACTGATTCAGTCTTAAACAGTCTTAAACAATGTGCTTTGTATGGCTGATATCACGTTCACTCTTGAACAAAAACATGGGGCTTTGTGTAACAAATCAACATCAAAAGGCTCCTATATCAAGTCAAGAGTCAAAAGTCAACAGCGTAGCTAGAAATGGACCAATCACAATGAAATAACAGCTGTATTGTGTAATGTTATAGCAAACCGCATGCCACATGATTCTCTGCTTTTTATCACTACATTTTGCTTTGAACTGATAATCCCGACATCATAAAATTTGAATTTCTATTAGTGGGAAGGGCTCACTAACTCATCTTACCTCACAGTAAATTGACAGAAAGAACATTCTTGAGAAGATCTCGGGGCTCCTGAGGGGACCCAGTCATTCCGAGCAGGAATAAAAGTACTTAGTTTGAAAGCTGAAATGTTTTACATTAATGGAAACCCGTCCAACTAGTTGCTTCAAAAAGACCCTTCCCCAATCACCCAGCATCCCACAGAGTGACCAGGAGAATCGCATGGTTTGAGGGATCTTTGATTCTTTCCATCAAGCCCATCATTAAAGCTCAACACAGTATCATGACAGCACGTCCACAAAACACTCAAAACAAAGGACAGACTTTGTAGACGCTGACTTCTCATTTAAAAAAAAGGCCAGATCCTTCGCATTTTTAGAGGATTTGGACTCCAACTGTGCGATACGCCAAGAAATGGATCCACGTTTGGATTATTCAGTGTCTAATCAAAGCGCAGGAAAAATGGGTGCTTTGTATGTCATTTGAAATTTATAATGTTTTGTTATACATTTGAATTATTAGAAATACGAGAGGAAAAGACAAAAAGAAACAAAATTTTATATGTTTTCATTTAACGTTTCTCACTCTTTTAATTTTTAATTTTTATTTTTTCATCCCAGCTTGCAACCGACTGTGATACTTTGTAACATTTTCCAAAAATGAGCTGTAACTAAATGAGAGATGGTGCCTTTGATTCCCTAGATGTGTAATCTAAGCAAACAATGTCTCATGGACAGGGTCTGACAGGTGACACACTGGGCATCTGGAGCTCTATTCCAGATGAATGACTAACAGATCCAGCATCTGATTCTGCATTTGTCCGGTTCCGCATGAGAGGGAAGCCTGTCCCGCAAGGCTCGCCCCTAGATTCTCTCAGCCTCTCGAAAATCACCACTTCTCCTCACACTGTGTGGCTGAACAATGATCTGTTACTACTTCTGAGTGCTGCTCGAGCAGCTCACATTTTACTGACCGGCTCTGCCAATCAAAACAGACAGCTGTAATTCGATAATGAGAGCGGGACAATATGTGCTTTTCTTCAAAACTCAGCGTTTTGTGATACATTGGGCTGCATTGGACTCTCAGAATTAATATGATAGAGAGGTGACTGTAATGGAGCAGTCAGATGGGACCACAGGTCACATTCAGCATCTGCCGTCCACAGTTGCTGTTCGTGGGCACCATTTATTTCAGTTCTCAAAAGTACTTGAAATGTCGGTCATCATAACCGGCCCTTTAAGCAACACAATCGACACATCTGATAGCTGTGCCAGTGAAAACTTCAACTTAAACAAATAATTCTTAACAATGTGCAACAGTGTAGCCTTGTGATGCAGGCAGCATGTGAGAGTCTCTTCTGCTACTGAAGCGCTGAAGGAAAAACATCGAAGCCTGTGATGCGAGTGGGAACAGAAGGATCTCTGCGCCTCTAGGGAAACGCTCAGTTTTTTCTCAGGGTTTTGTACAGTATCAAAGTTTTATAGGTAGCAACTCTTGAGAGAATGGTTTTATTCAAAGATAAACAGAAAACCCTAAACATTGCAAAGTAAAGATCTTTGTAACTTTTCAAAGCGAATTACGATTGTATAAGTGTTTTAAGTTGTGTTGCAATAACAGTACATTTACATTTAATGAACAACACAACACCATTAAATGTAATAAAATGTTAAACAGCAATAACAAAGGTTTGACGAAGGCAGTCAACACTATGTACAGGGTTGGACCTGTTGTTTTTGTTAAGAAAACAGTAAAAAATATATTATTTTTATATGTTATTTATATAAAAATAGTAAAGTAGTAAAAAATAGTAAATAGTAAAAGTAAAAAATACTCTTAATTCTGATTTATTTTAATTTGATGAAAGTTTATCTAACATCTCTAATACTTTTGAGAATATAACACAACATGAAAATCACACAGGTAAGAGAAACATGGAAAGTTTTCTTATTCATCGAAAATTTGGTACAATCTAGATCTTTTAAACATTAACCCAGATGCCTATCTGGCCATGTTCTGAAGATTTCAGTCACAAAGGTTTTTTTTTTTTTTTTTTTTTTTTTTTTACCCAGTTTCTTCTTAAAAGGGAGCATGTTATTTGCTAGGATTTAAAAAGTGGCATTACATGGAGTACATGGGGTACAAGGAGTGTTGGAAGTAACTGACTTCCAATTTTCTGGCCATTAGAGTTGTTCACGCCTGCTGCCAGAGTGTTATAAAGTCACCTTTCCATGTCAAGTGTACCATGTGAAGCATGGGAGATCTTATAATAATAATAATAATAATAATAATAATAATAATAATAATAATAATAATAATAATAATAATAATAATAATTACAACATTAAGCTATTGGGCACGATGAATCACAGAGAGGTTCCTATATAGCTAACTACAAATTATAACTAAAATGTACTTCAGATAGTTGCCAACATTATTTATTTTCATTTTCTTTAACTTGACATAAATAACTTTAAATAAAACAATAACTAAAATGAAAATAAAATGTAAAGTAATACAAACTATAATAGTATTTTAATAGTTAACAGTCTTAAACTAAAGCATGTGTGTAAATCCAGTGAATGTCGTCAACCACTTTTATAACAAAACTGAATGTGTACACAAGCCCAAAGCTGTGAAATCTTCTATATAACATCGGAGGCATTGCAGATATACTAACAAAAAAGATTAAACCAACACACAGTCTAGACACTCGGGTCTAAACTAACATTGTGGTCCTCAACTTACAGTTTATGGAAAGAGTTTCTGAACTGCAAACTGAACACAAAGGGATCCTCAAAAGGAAGTCATGCGTTCCCTTAGCCTATAAAATATTTGGAGATAACAATGGTAATATTAGGAGGGCCGACAGTAAATCATGATTAAAAAACTGGAACATTTTATCAGCTGGACAATTTGTCAGTTATGATTTAAACAATTTAGCATTTGCACTGCATTAGTTTAAATAAAATAACATAATATGTATTAATGTGTTCGGTAAAGGATTTAAATGATCTCATTATAAAAAGCAGTGTTTGATGCTGTATAATAGATCCTACGCAAATCAAGTTGCATAGTTTTTGTCATATGTAAACTTGAATCAAATTTATAATGGAGGCGATCTGCAATCATGTGTTATTATTCTGCTCAGAGCACATGTATCCATTCATCCTGAATGAAGCCATTACAAATCAACACCTCTCAGAAACATTCATTATACTGTGAGACGGAGAAATCCCCCCAGATCAAGTAGATATCACTAACACACAGCAAACTCGTTACACATATCTCATGACTTATCTAAGTTACAGGCATCAGGCATTACATTCAAGTGTCTGGTTGCATATATTGCAGCAGCTATGTTTGGCATGCATCCTTTTCATGGTGACAACGTGAAGACAGATCTCCATGTTATGGCTGCAAATTATGAGAGATACAATGAGATATTATGGCTTATTCTGGCCTACTTGGATTCCTTCCACAGGATTCACAGAAGACAGATGTGTGTCATTAGTCTTTACACATCATGAACATTAAAATTACAGGAAGAGTTTGCCCTCTGTGGTTCTCATTTCTCATTTGCGCTTGTGCTTATTCACTCCTGGTACCTCAAGACACAGCAATGACATAAAACTGCATTGGTTGTCACATCTTGTGGCAATAAATGACATTTTGTTCCTTATGCATGTGTTTTATGATGCTTTTATAGTGCTTATTTTACCTTTCTAAAAATTTGTCAATTCTTTTGTTTCCTTTTGTTGTACGCCAAAATTCAACTTCAGTTCCACTGAAGTTAGTCACACAGTTTATAACAACACAAGAGTGAGCAAATAATGAAAAAATTCTAATTTGTGGGAGAATTACCTCCCATTAGTGCTCATTATTTCTCAGATTTCACACACCAGATCTTACAAAAACACAACCAGATGTCCAACCTATCATGTCATAATATTTAATTTACATAAAAAAGCAAAGATGATGTCAGAACTGTGATGGTTGAAGAAATCTTTCAATCTCCTCCTCAATCATCATCTCCCTCATTCAGTTCCAAGGAATCAGGACCACCCTTCTTCACTGACCCCTCAGTAAACCTTACCCTAGTATGACTGCACAGTGCACAGCTCTTATGACAAATGTAAGACATACACACATGCCACAGGGTTGACTGGCAGGCAGTTTCTGGCAGCACACAGGCTATCAGAGTTCACTAATGCTATGGATCCATTTTCTGTGTGAATGCCTCAGATCGCCGTTTGTTTCTCTTGGCAGTAGAGCACCCTATGTTCCTCTGGAACGTTCCTCAGCTGCACTTTGATGAGAGCCCACTCTACTTGAGTTTAGTTCATCCAAAAATAAGCATTCTGTAATCATTAAGTCACCCTCATGTCAGTCAAAATCTGCACGATGTTCCTTCGTACGTGGAACACAACAAAAGACGTTTAGCAGAAGTTATCAGCTATTCCTTTTCATATAACAAAAGGTACAAAAATAAAAAGAGCACAGTAACATACAGTAAGTTTTATTTTAGTGAACATTTTAATATGCACATTTTCAAATGTGACATTAAGTGATTAAATTTCTGCCTTTTCCTCACATAAATCATGCTCACATATTTTGGAGCTTGCTGTATGTGGCCATCATTTACTTTGACTGTGTGGAAAATAGCAGGGTGAAAATTTTGGTAAACGTCTCCTTTTGTGTTCCACAGAAGAAAGGAAGTCTTACAGGTTTGTACGACACGAGGATAAGTAAATGCTGACATTTGATCATCACACCAAAAGCCACCCATGAGCACCAGGACAGCTTTCTTCAGTAACCTCCCAGCTCAAATGAGCTCAGAGGGTAAATTTGATTATTTTGCAGTATTTGAGATGTGGACTACACTAACGCTCACTAAATCTACACTATTGCAATGCATTGTGGCACTCCCTCTTTGAACCGACCCAGTGAGAGTGTGGCAGAGGAAATCTTAGATTACTTCAAAATGCCGGCACTGCATTTTAAGCTTCTATATCAGATTACATTTGGTTGCATAGATTATGGTAAATTGGGAATGTTGACAGGAAGCCAAAGTATTACACTTTCAAATGAGCTCAGACTGAAATATAAGACTACAATAGTGTATTATTAAGCCAGTCCCAAAAAACAGAAAATGCACGCTGTACTTGTGAATGTATACTAGAGAAAAAACGTTCTCATACAGGGAGCCACTGCTATGGATCTTCACTGCAAGTCACAACTGATATATGAACTGCTGATTGTATATGTTAAAATATAAGCCATGTGAGACTTTTCTTTTCCCCAAATCATTTCATCTACTGCCACCACCAGGGCTGATAAGGAAAAGAACAAATGGCACAATATAGACACATGACAGTCTGCTGTGACAAAGTCAAAACATTTGAGCTCTTAGAAATCACACACTTACAGTCAGTTAATATCTTTGTGCTATTAACTTTCCTTTGAGCTTGATTCACACTACTGTTTATAGGTTTGGGGTCGTTACCATTTTAGGCTATTGAAAGTCTCTTACGTGCACCAATGCAGCAATTTTTTGATCAAAAAAAGAAAAAAAAAAGAAAACAAAACTGTTGTATTGTGAAATATTATTACAATTTAAAATTACCATTTTCTTTTTGGATACATTCTAAATGTAATATAATAATGTAATGGCAAAGCTAAATTTTGAGCAGCCATTAATCCAGTCATCAGTATAACACAGAATCTTCAGAAACCATGCTAATATGCTGGTATGATGCTCAGTAAACACGTTGTTGTTGTTGTTATTATTATTATTATTATTATTGAAAAAAGTTTGCGGTCTCCTGGCAGGATTTTGATGATGAATAGAAAGTTCAAAAGAAATAAAAATATAAAACTTCTGTAACATTATAAATGCCTCTACTGTCACTTTTGATCAAAAAAAAAATCTTACTGATCCCAAAGTTTTTAAGTTTATCTGTTCACATTTAATATTCATATATATATATATATATATATATATATATATATATATATATATATATTCATACACAAACTCCTAATTTTTCAGTCAAATTACATTCCTTCAAAGGACTCAATATTATATAATTGTTTTTCTAAATGTTATACATATAAAATTGTGTTAACAAATTGCTTAACTTTTTAGTAACAGCTTGTAATGTAGCTATCTTTTTCAAATGTAGTTTGGCTGTAGGTTAAATATTTGAAACCAATCCAACATTTAAAGCAGCTTGATCTTACAAAGCATCTAAATTCTGAGAAGCAAACACATCTCCATCAGACTTTGCTGAACCAGTGAACCTGTTGCTCGGCAAGATGTTTTGCACTAGCTCTGCTGACTGAAGTAGTAAAGGGTAGGAGTGTAGAGACAAGAGGGAGAGAAAGGTATAAAAAAAAAGAAAAAAAAAAGAGCAGGGATAACTGTCATGATTCCAAGCATCAGCCACCACCACCCGGTGAGTGCATCAGATAACACAAGTGCCAATGCCAGTGACACTGCACCTCAGCAAAAGCAACAAGGGCACACGCACACACACAAACATACAGACAGCCATCACAGCTCGAGTGTGCCCGTTAGCAGGGGGATTTATTCTCTACATACGTGCCGGGTGGTTTGAGGGAGCTTGGAGCTGATCACAGAGGATCCGAAAACAACATCCGTCCACTTTCACACTTCAGTGGAAGAGGTGGCCCCTCCCGGCAGGGCTGCGTAGTCTTGCCATCTGGAGAATAAATCGAGTGTGAAGTACAGTATAGTTTGGGACCAAGCTCCGTGGCGGCAGCTCAGCAGTTAGTTCATTAGTTCCAAACTTCCAGGGATTGGAGCTGGGAGGGGGGCAGTGCGGAGCGAGGCTGCCGCAGAGAGAAAGGGGAGGCAGGCAGGGAAGAAGAGGGGGGAAAGGAGCCGTTGAGTGGAATGCCCCAAACTGAGCTGCAGTCTATAGGGCATCTCTGCCACAAAACACACAAATAAACAAACTCGCCCCCGGAGCGAAAAAAAGACAGGTGTAGCCATCAGCCCCTGCTGAAGGAGAGAAAAGGACGGCTTCCTACCCCTCCTTATCAGCAAGGAGAGATATTTTTAAATACTAAGTGTGTGAGTTAAGCCTTGGTCCTGAGTGGCAGTGGCAGTCACTGAGAAGTCTGAACCTTCTGTCACATGGCACCAAGCGGGCAGGACAGGGTAAGGATTGGCACTGTTTGCTACGGGGGCGGGGGGTAGGGGGGTCACAACAATGATGCTTATGGCACACAGACAAAATTCGATCATCAATTTAAAACAATGAAACAATTCTCATTCATCAATTTCCTCATTTATCAGTGTACAACATAAATGTGCCATGTTTTTTTATTCTAACACAATTAAGCATTTTTTTAATATGTATAAAAGGACAACAATATACAAAATAACTAAATGACCCTAAAATGTCCCAGAATCTAAGAAAAACTCATAAGGGACTAATTCAGAATGCTCTACATAGGCGGCAACTCTTTGTGGCACACAAGTAGTGCTCTGCGTGGAAGACTCAACTGACAATTGATTTCAGTAGAGTCTGACGTTAGCATGTTGCTAAGCTAAAAAACACAATACTCTAAAAATCATATAATACATACAACACAAAAGTTGTTTAAAAATACATACAAAAGAAACTTTTTTTTTGTAGGTTCTGAAACAGAGCATGTGTATTCAATAAATAATTATTAATTTAAGGTAACATCGAACCAAACTTGTATGACTGACTTTCTTTTGACTTTTTTTATTTGTTTGTTTGGACTAAATTTTCTTCAAAATATTTCCATAGCACTTTACTTAAATCCCTTAGGTATAATGCATTATAAAAGTGTTTTTATGCATTAATTATGTCTTGTAATGCAACTTATAATGCATTGTACAATCTCATGAATAGTGGTAACCACATATAATACATTATTACATTTACATGTATGCATTTAGCAGACACATTTATCCAAAGCGACTTACAGTGCATTCAGGCTAACATTTTTTACCTAACGTGTTCCCTGGGAATCGAACCCACAACCTTTTGCGCTGCTAATGCAATGCTCTACCACTGAGCCACAGGAACACTTTATACACATTATAACACTTATCAATTCATTGTTATACTATGTATTTTATATTTGGTTATACTATTTACAACAAGATATAATGTATTACGACTCACATTATGAATAATTACAATGCATTATACCCTTTAAACATTAAGGCTTTAAGTAAAGTGTCAACAATATTTATTTTATACATTAAAAAAAGAATGTCTTATAGTTTTAGGACAATATGAAGGTGAGCTAATGACTTTTCACTTTTGGGTGATCTATCCCTTTAACTTAGTTCACTATCTAACCTGTAGGCTTAGATAGGCATATTCATTTAGAAGTAAAATGATTTGATGTTGGAACTGTGGCTTAGTGGCTAATGCATATGTTCTGACACATTAAACTATGGTGCTTGCTTAGGGATGCATCGATCCAATACTCGGGATCGATATCGGCTCCGATACTGGCATTTTCTGCGGATCGGGTATTTCTTCATACGAGACTGATCCAAATCTGATATTGTGCATATACTATTCTGTGTTATTGTTCCACGAAATCCACGAAAAAGCACAAAAACATTATAAAGCACCAAAACGTTTTCTTGCACATATTTCAAGTGTTCTGAAGCTGTTCCATAGTTCCATGTGTGGTACAGATTAATATTGAAGTCATTCAATTCAAGTTCACATAAACTCTTCTTTCTGCTGCGGCTGTATGTCATCCTCCATTCAGCAATCAAACTGCATGTTGTGTTCGGTTACTACAGTCAAAACGATGAAACTCTCTTAAAGAGTGCACAGTAACTGAGGTTTACTGTTCAAAGAAAAGGCTCATTAAAATAACACCACTGGTGTCAAAAGTATTCACATTCATTACTCAAGTAGAAGTATAGATACTAGGTTATAAAAAGATTTTGTAGAAGTTGAACTATCAACTCAAGCTTTTTACTCAAAAGTGTAAAAGTGCTGGTTTCAAAACTACTTAAAGTATAAAAGTAAAAGTAATGCAAGTAAAACAAATGCCATTAAGAACAAAAGCTTAGGCCATGCCACAGGGGCCTATTGTGCACTACCCCTCCTCCTCAAAAAATGTTTTTTCTAAAGGCCATAATGACTATAATGTTATATTAAAATGTTCATGCTGAAAAGTTTGGGATGCACTAGGATACCTGTTTCAGCCGCACATATGCCCATTGAAAATGAATGCACTTTAGTACAAAGCAAATACACTAAAGAACTAGAGATATGATGACTAGTTGCCTAATAGTGTTATAATGGTGCAAAAAGTCAAACGTCAGAGGCATGTCACCAATAACCTTTAATGGAATGTAAATGTACATCCAAGCTTAGCTGCAGGAATCTGCGAGGGCAATAGACAATAGACATAGGTGTACCCAGGGCAGGCTTAGTAACAATTACCCTTGTATGGTTGTCTATTTAGAATAAACAGTAGTGCTGTCAAAATGAATGATTAATCCATGTGATTAATCAAAAAATAACTCATAATTCTGATACCTTCTTGATTGATACTAGGGATGCACCGGTTGACCGGCCATAAATCGGAACCGGCCGGTTTTTGGTCTTTTTTCGGCCGATTTTTCCGGAAGTGTGACCGCATGCACAGACTACATTGTAATCATTCGCTATCACGTAATTTGTGTGGAAGTATTTCGAAATCTGCGCGCAGGACACGGACAGCCGATCAGCACTGGAAGTGCAGAGCTACATTGTCTGAGGCACAGATAGCAGGAAGCGAACTGCCGACTGCACAAAATAAGAGTACCTTTCCTGCTCACTGAAGCTGCGCGAGTGTATCTGTACCTGTTCGCGCCCTCCACAAGCGGAGACAATGAAGGATGTTCAGCTCAACTTCTCACGTGTTGGATGAGAAATGAAACATACTAAACCGTGACAAAACTGATTTTTTTTTCTTTTTTGTAAAGTAGAACCTGCATACATGTTTGAAAAGCCAGAAGTAAACGTCAGTTCTGTATAGGATGATTATTTTTATTTTACCTTAAAATTATATCGACTGAATTTGATTTTAAAATCACCTGCTGTAGCACACTGAAAAAAAGTGTTTCATTCATTCAATAAAATTTTTTTTAGGGTAATGATTCACATCTATTTTTTCTAACTTGAGACAATAGTTATTTATTTTTCATTGGCTCAAGTAAAAAAATATAGATGTGAATCATTACCTTAATTTTTTTTTTAATTGGATGAATGAAACACTTTGCATCTTTGTTTTATTCGCACCAATATTATTTGATTTTAACATTTTGGAATAATATTTATATAGCATACTTTTATTTAGTCTCACTGGTAAAAACCTTGTTTTAATTATAAAACCAAATTTAAAAACTAAAATACTGAATGCTGATTAAGAAACATCTTATTGAATGTGTGTTGATTGTGTTGTTTGGACTGTAGAACTATGCAGTTATTGCCTTTAATTTTGACAGTTAAACTTTTAATTTAAGGCCAGTTCTATGTAGTTTCAAACCAATTCAAAAACAAAAGCTAAATGCTGATGTCTGTACCATCTATGTTTGTATTGAATGTAGGCTACTTACTGTGCCGTTTCTGCTGTTAATTTCAGATGGTTACGGTTATTGTTTTCAATAGACAAAAGCCAATTTGGCCAATTAAATACCAAATAAACATCTTGTTTATGCACACTTTCCTTCTTTCTTGTTTGTTGCTTAAAGATAAAAAAAATAAATCAGAAATCGGTATCGGAATCGGACAGTTTGCCTGTAAAAAAATCGGAATCGGCCATGAAAAATCATGATCGTGCATCCCTAATTGATACCTTCCTGTATTTGCTACATACGTCTGCTATGTCCAGTGTTGGTGGGGTAAGGAGTTACAAAGTTGGTATAGCCTACTTATCACAACATTGTCAATCGCGTTGTCAATCGCAAATGCTTATTTATTCAAACGTCTCGCTACCGAACTACCTACAGGAACTTAATTTGCGGAGGACGAAGAGAAGGCACCCATTTGGTAAATGAGCCAGTAGTGAGAAACAATAACTTTTAAGTAGGGTCCGGTGCCATTTCGATACTTTTAAAATGATGCCGGTGCCTAAATGGTGCCTGAACCGATACTTAAAAAAAGAGCCACAAAAATAAACATGCATAACTTTAAAGAACATTAAAAATATTTAAAATAAATCCATAGCTTGCATACGCTCTTTAGATGCTCTCATTTCTCAAGTTGTGCTTCCCTTACTCTAAGGATAATAAATGTATTTCACAATCTGGGTCATTATTTAATACAAAATCACACATAATGTTTCTACTGTATCCCTGTCAATCACTCTGATATTTAGTTAAAATGATTGCTGTCTGTCACTGTCTTTAATCAGTTCTGTGAATTACTGTATGCTCATTCTTTATAAAGTAGCAACAATGTCGTTTGTAAAGTACAGTACTGTGCAAAAGTCTTAGGCACATTAGTATTTTCACCCCAAAAAAGGGTTTTTAGCCAGTTAATTACATCATTTGCTGTAGTGTGTCAGTAGAGAAATATTAGTTTGCCATTAATTTTAATAATAATCTAGTGCGATTTTGAATTCACAAGCAGTCTGACAATGGCAAAATGAATGTTTGGAAATGTAAACTGATATTTTCTACTGACACACTACAGCAAAAGATATAAATAACTGGCCGAACACCATTCTTTTGGGTGAAAATACTAACGTGACTAAGACTTTTGCACAGTAGTGTATGTATAAAGTATGTATGATTAAATTAAGCATATTTAAATAAGTACAATTTAAGTATGAGTTCATTCATATGTTAGTGTTAAGTGCTAGATTTTCGCTGGAGGAAACAGATACGGTGTGATGAGCGGTGACAAGCGAAAACTTTACAGTAGATGAGAAACCGACTGCTCCCTCGTGACCTTTTGTAAACTGTATTTATGACAAAGAACTGCACAGATACGGATATTCTAACAATCTATCGCTAAACACACACCTTGTGTCCTCTGTTAGAGTCTGCTCGTGCTGCTCTGCTTCGGTCTGCAGTTTGAAGAGCACGCTGAAAGATGGAGAGTAGACCGGTTTGACGCTGTTTTCATATGAAATTTAAGCGAACTGACTCTGAGGCGATTACAAATTTGTGTACAGTTTTAGGAGCTAAATGCTATAGCCCCACTAAAAAAAGCCTACGGACGCCCATGCTTGTGTAGGCCTACATTTCGGAGAACCAGGACAAACATGTCAATCGATTGCTCAGGCATATAAGAGTCACCAAAATGAGGCACCGAAATCTGCGTCCTTATTCGGTTCGGTGCATACCGGTTCCATACCCAACCCTACTTTTAAGAAATATATTTTTTGATAAAGTTACCCAAAACTGGCTATGTCCTTGCTGGAGTGTGATGTGATTTGTGTCATGTGCAGGTGCGATGGACTGCATACAAACCAATAGGAAGTCGGAATGGTATATGTTTATACTTCTCATCCAACCACAATCAAATTCACTCCATCCGGATGGCGCGATTTATCTGGATAGGTTTTTTTTTTTTTTTTGAATGATGACAAGCCAGAAAGAAAACAAGCCGAAATAAGATAGCAGTAACGAACCTATTTTTAAAATGTAAGGAGTAGAAAGTACAGATACTTGCATGAAAATGTAAGGAGTAGAAGTAAAAAGTCGGCTGAAAAATAATTACTCAAGTAAAGAATAGATACCCAAAATTTCTACTTAAGTAAGGTAATGAAGTATTTGTACTTTGTTACTTGACACATCTGATAACACACAGATTTAATGAACTACGAATCAATATCTCTTCCCTTTGTACTAGTGATATCCGGTTCGCGAACAAATCATTTGATTTAACCAATTCTTCTAAGTGAACAGGTTGAACCAGTTCACCTAATCGGACTGAATGGTTTGAACCGGTTCACGTCTCCAGTAATCATTAATCTAATAATTACTCAAGTTATTTACTTTTTTTAATGTGGCTAACACTCCCTCTGAGTCAAAATAAGCTAATATCCCGGAGTAATTAATTTACTCAAACTGAACTCGAGCCGAGCAATGTGTAACATTTTACCAGATTTTAGACTTATTCACTTTTATCTGTAAATAAAATATTTCACTAGATTTCATAAAATTATTGTGAACCCGTGATTTTTCTAGAATCTATAGTATCTTTTGCTGCTGAATTTTCCACTAACCTAGTTTATAATTTTATATTTATATTTTATATTTATATTATTAAGTTTATATTTTTGTCAGATTAAAGGCCTGTTCAGACCAAGCACGATAACTATAAAGATAACGATAAAGATATAGTTCTAAAAATCGTTCTCAATATTAAAGAATAGCAGAGTCCACACTACAACTATAACGATAAAGGCACAGACAAACAGTATCGTTGGAATCATTTTCAGAACGATTTTTTTCCAGCTGATGAACGATACAAAACATTGACAGCCAATCAGAATCAATCCTGCTATAACGAGCACGAGGATTTAAAGCGGCAGACACACGTGCGCTCAGAATAAAAAGACGTTATTGCTCGCTGGTGTGGATGCTAATATCGTTATCTTTATAGTTATCGTTCTTGGTGTGAATGGGGCTTAAGATTATATATTTTTTTTCATTTGTTATTTTTCATTAAAATGAAGTTGTGTATATGTAGTAGTGTATGATTAACACAAAAGAGTGATGATCAGGTCAACACAGAAGTACAGAAATTCTACATTGATTGAAAAAAAAAAATCGGATTGGATCTTTTTTTTGGCAAATAATCAGAAGTTTTGGTTTCGGATCGGATCGGTTCTGAAAAAATGGTATGGTCGCATCCCTATGCTTGCTTATATCAGGCAAGTTTGAATCTAGCTTTTCCAACCCTCTAGTTATTATTTCCCATACCATCTCCTTTCCTTTCTAATAAAACTTACAAAAGGCCCAACTGCGTAATATTTAGAATTTTACAGCAAAGATTCTACCAATGATCAGCTATACACAACTGAATCATTTTTAATAATGTCACAATCTGAATGCATTTGAGCACTGAAGTACTACAGGAACATTTTGGTTAAATCAGTGTCTCGATGAAGAAAAAAAAAGTCCTCAGAACCTGTGCATGTGTACAGTATGCAGTCCTTTTCATCCTCCTCAACGCCCCATAAAAGAGTAACTGAGCTGCAGGAGTAGTTTCATTTAGTAGCACGAAAAATAAAACATCTATCTATCTATAGGTATACACAAACCCCCATGGATTTCCAATTGCCAGGATGGGGAAAACAGCTGAGAGTGTGGGAAGTGAAAGTGCGGGTGCAGAGGAGAGAATTGTGTTTTATTATTGAGTTAATAACTCATTTTTACATTACACAGTTGCGTGCTAGCAAATAAATAATGGATCACAGCTTTCCCCATACCATGCCAGGCCCTTTAAAGTTAACATATGGTCTTTAAAATTGACTGCGTCTTGTACGAAGGATTGTAAGTGCTTGTAGTCTTGACAGATTTATACTATCAAACAGCTGAGGAGCAATGAGCAGGATTATTTTTCAGGCTCTTCGTGAAGTACATTGTTATTTTTCCAGAGTGAGTTATTAGCATTTTTATCTGGGAGACTACAGAGAGTGTTAATTCTGTCAGCTCTGACAGGAACATGAGCTAGCGAAAAGAAAGCCACTTGGCTCAGAGAGGGGACCCGAGACCCTTCTCTAATGCCATTTTCTCCCCTCTTAGATCACCTAGCATTAATATTCCTCAACAAAATAATCCTATCCGGGCAGAACCTGACAGAATAACTGAATTTTGGCTCAGCAATCTTATCTTTTATACTTCTCATTTAAGAACAACATTAACATTGATACATACCATTATGGTAAGGTCTTACATGGTAACAATGTCATAATGTTTTTATCCTTTTGAGTACATTTTTGACACTTAAAAGCAATCAAAGATAGCTTTATTGGATACTTTCTTAAAACCTTTTCCCCCACTTAGATGTGATAAAGAAATTAGTGGGTGTTGGGAAACATTGGGATCCATCACCTTTTTTCAGGGGTCACCGTTTAGGCTGCCTCTCAAACTTTTCCCCACTCCAGCAGGAATAGCCTCTGGCCATATCAATCATCTTTATTAACATGACTTAAAAACCTTTGTTCGCTGAGTCCTTTCTACCGGTTCTCCTTTTAGCTCCTGCTCCAATCACAATTTCATGGAGAGGTAAACAGGGCCAATTGGCTGTCTGTGTGGGTTGGTCGAGAATGCTTTTAACCTGCAGCATCTGCTGAAGTCCTGCTGTTTGCTCAGTGTGAAGTGGGCACCTTGTTTCGAGTGAATGTGATAGGGGGGCATTTTTGCCTTTATTGGCACATAATGGGACGGAAATGTGCTTGTTTTAAGCATTGCGCTTAGGTAGCTTTCTTTGGAGTGATTAAGGATCAGCACCTGGCTAAAAGAGAGCTTTAAATGATGAGGATTTTGTGATTATGTCTCACAGAGTCAGGTGTTAAGTGAAGAATGAGAGGTTAGGGCGGTCAGTACCTTCTTGTTGAGGGCGACTCCATCCTCACAGTCGAGAACGGCACAGTCCACATCCAGAGAAGTTAGTTTCCGGAGTTTTCTCTCATCATTGCCGGGAACGTACAGGACAGCGCGGCGTGGTATGTACTTCAGAGAGGTGCCAGGAGTATGGTGGGAACGCTGGCTCGACTGACACCAAGAAACTGCAGATAAAAGTAGACGACTTATCCCCCTGAGAAAATGGAAACATTGATGATGAGTATTTTAAAATGAGTCACTGACATAACACATTTTCTATCCCATCTATTAATTTACATTAAAATGTTATTCATACATACAATCACACTTACAGTACACCTTGCCTATGAGAAGCATGTTTTTAATTTGTGTAATTAAATTATTCAATTCATTTTTTTCCATTTAAGCCTGGTTCACACGGGACGATTTTAAAATTGTCGGCCGATTTTCCAAACCTGAGAGACCCCACACACGGCGATAAAAAAAAATCACGGGCCTAACAGTTTTGGTCGTACAGTGTGTGGTGTGCAGCCACACGGCAAAATCAACATCACACACGAACCGATTTGACTCCCGAGCATTCCCAGGTCAGACGGGAAATCTCGCAAAATCCCTCGAGATCAAACGTGACTTCAGAGTAAACAATCATGGTGGACGAAGAGGATGCAGTGGCCATAGTTTGTGCTTTGTTTGTAACCGAAAAAAGCATAAGAAAAACAAGAAAAGGCGATGGTCAAAGAAGTGGAGACAAAGTACTCCATCTGCGACGTCCACCGGACTTTCTGGTGCGCCATGCCGCCGGCTGTTTTGATTTTGTTTCCCGGTACTTCCTCGCCGCCTCGTCACCTACACGCCACAGTCCACAGGCTGCGTGATCGTTTGTCCTCGGGGGACACCACACACGAGAAGAAATCGGGCCAAATAAATCCAACATGTTGGATATCCCAGATTTGAGATCGGAGCGGTCCCGACGTCCTTCCGAGCAGAGGAGAGCAGTCTTAACACACCACACATGGCAGGAATATCTGATCAGATTATTTTACGATAATCGGAGCATCCTTAAGATTGTCGGAAGGTGTCAATCGGGGCTAAAATCGGCCAAATTATCCTGCTGTGTGAACCAGGCTTTACTCTCCTAATATATATATATATATATACAATTGTAATTTAAAGAATGAAATTCTTGAAACAAAGCAAAACAAACAACAACAAAAACAACAACAAAAAAAATATTAAAATATCAGATAATTTGATGTTTTATGACATGGCAATGTTGTAAAATCATTTGGTAATACTGCACAAAAACAATTATATTTATGAATAAATAACTCATGATTTAAAATTATATATTTCACCTTATATATACAAATTACCTTAATAGAATTTATAGAATTTTGCATTTTTATAATGCATAGTTTTGCATGTATTTCAGTTGTAAGGACAATTTGTCATCATAATTTTTGCTTGATAGTTAACCACATGACAGCTTAGAGTCAATAAGCCTAAATCTTTCTCGAAAACAGCATTTCAAAACCAACATGAATACAAAGAGTAACATTTCTAAGAACATGCGTTTTAAACTAGATAATGTGTTTTAAACAAAAAAAATACTGTCATTTGTGAAGCGTTGGCTTCTAGAGATCTGTTGTAGCCATTCATTTGTTTGCTGATCTTTCTTTATGCCTGCACACATGTAACAAACCTCTGGCTAATCTCAGGCACTTATCCTGAACTTCAATTTCCCTTCCAAATCTTTACAAACTGAAGAAACAAGGTTTGTTTTCCTTTCAGTCCTCTAATGGATAAGCACTGCTGACCTGAGGCTGTTATCTCCGACAACATCAGAGCAAATGCTTCTTCTCTAATGCTAATTCACAATGGCTTAGCAAGCACAGCTGAATAAATCTATTTAGGGCCAAGCCAGTATGACGTGAAAGAGACTTGGGAGAGATTACATACCCCAACACAGCAAAATAAAGACAAGACCACAAATCTGTCTGGTAAATGAGTTCTAGAAGCTGTCAGATTTCCGTTCCCCTGTGTCAAGGCTAATAGAGGTGTGTGTTTATGGCTTAATTTCCACATTTTATCACACACTAATAACCACTGTTATGGCTCAGACACGTTTTAATTGTTTTTTCGGTATGTCGGGGTGTTCAAACAATTAGCGTTAATAAATGCACCAAATAATTGGTATCACATACAACTAATTACAGCCGGGAACAGTCTTCGTCTGTCGGTTCCTTGCGATTGCACATGAAGGGACCGTATTAGTTGACTGTATTCCTTTCCGCCCTGACAAAAAGAAGGAGGTAGCATAGTCTTTTAAGGGGGGAGTGAAGGGGTGAAGTATTCTCTTTTGCTCTTTGTTGTCAAAAGAAGCTAAAGTCACTTCAATAGCCACTTAATCCAATCCTTCATGCTTACAATTGCCCTCAAGAACCAAGCAAGCATATTCTCGACTAAGATGATGCAGCTATACCAGGCAATTAAAAGCAATTCAGGTAGTTATGGCTGCGAGCACTTTGCAGGCCTAAGTACACAGAGTCTCGGCAGGGATTCGCAATACTATAGTGTTCGGATTTGGTCAGTGGCACTAGCTCAACAAGGGGAAGGAGGAGGAGGAGATATGCAAAACCACTCAATGCAGACAGAGAGAGGGGAGGAACTTGCTATTACTCAAGACCCCCAAACCTTACAGTCCCCGGATTGGCAATAAAGAATATAAACAGCGAAATTGGATAGAACAATTGCAGAGGAGGTAGAGGGCATTATGCATGTACGTGTGTAGGGGGTTGGCGAAGAAATGGGTACGGCAAAAGGGGGAGGGAGGATCCAAATTAAATCTTCTACATTCAATGCATACTGCTGCAGGGTGAAAATGTAAAAAAGCCTTTTTAAGTATGCACTTGAAAAAGAAATAAATTATCTTGTAAGTAGGAGGCTTACAAAATGATGGCACTCGTAATTAAAGAATAGATTTCATAAAGAAGCAGAAAAAAAAAATTAAGAAACCTCCATGGGGGAAGAGAGGGGTTTGCTTGATGGATCTTTATCAGAGAGAGAAAGAGAGCGGGAGCAGATCGCTTGACGGAGGTACAAGGGGTCTAATAGAGAAACGCCATTCAGCGCTGCTCTCCCTCTATGCCTTTTTAAACACAGTAGGGGTTTCACTTTGCTGCAACCTAGCTGCCATGGGGAAAGAGAGGAGTTTGCTTTGTTTAGTTGTTACTCTCTCTTTTATGTTTGAAGGAGATAGAGGAGGGAAAGACAAGTCGGTAAATTCTGGAAAGGTTTTTTGGTGTTCTCCGAGGGTGGCACTTTGAAAACCAAGCGGCTGGCCTCTCACGCGAGAGAGCGTGATGATGTGTGTGCAGCAGGGGAGGACGCTGGCTGTGTGTTCATGTGCTGTAGACACGCACATGCACACGTCCATGTCATGGTCATATTAATACATGCATAACCATCAGGCTTCTAATAAAAGATTTCATACGAGTTGCACGACAATACAGACACAAACGGATGATCATGTCTGAAGAACAAATATGTTTCTCATGGTCTCATTCTTCTTACAGTATATTTATTGATTTTGTTTAAAAGTCGGTTAAGGTGTCCTAGTTAGAGTACAATTATACATCTAAGTACTGAGTAATATTAATTAACTACATGTACTCATGTGGTTAGGGTTTGGCTTAGGGCTACTTGCATGTAATTATGCATAATTTATTGTTATAATAAGACGTACATGTAACAAGGACATCTTAAAATAAAAAATGTCTGCCATTATTTACTCACCCTAAAGTAATTCCAAACCTGTATGACTGGCTTTCTTCTGTGAGACACAAAAGAAGATTGTTTTTAAAAATGTGGTATGTTTATCCATAAAATGAAATTAAATGGCAACCTGTGCTAATTTTTGGGACATACTATTCTGTTTTGCATAAGAAATACATCAAACAAGTTTGGAATGACATGTAGGAGTAAAACAGAATGCCCATTTTGCATGAACTTTTTCTTTATGGATTTTAATTTGAAAAAATAAACTGAATGCATTTTAAACTTCAAATTTTTAAATAAAAAATATATTATGTTAGAAATAAAAAAAAATCTAAAGTTCTTGTTTTGGGTTTTGTAAATGATTTCCCATGTTATTCTTTTAAAAATATATAATTACGGTAAAAATGGAAAGTAATGGGTAATATATAAATTGGATAATAGACATAGAAAACCCTATTTAAATTACTTAGGTCAGTGGTTCAAAGTCCACTTAGCACATTTCAAATCCATTTCATTTTAAGGGGTCTTTATTCAGCACAGAGTATCATAATTCATTCTGACTTGGGAATTTAATTCTCAGGTGGAGGAACTGATTGACAGAGTCCAACCAAAAAAATATAAATGTCTGCGTTATTCGAATGAGGTTCTTATTCACATAGACACTCTGAAGCACATCACACAAAAGAAATTACATCTTGTCTTTTCTTTAAATAAAATGATTGCAAACTAAATGTTTTTTCCACATGGCTTGGCTTATAATCCAGTGTACTGATACTATATAATAGTAACGCAAACACTGCATGTGTAATTAGTATTAGCTAATGCAGTAGTTTGAAATGTTGGCTTACTTAGCCATTTTATTACTTTTAATCCACTCCAGTTGGTTTATAATGTGAGAGTGGTATGCAGGGGCGGACTGGCCATCTGGAGCACCGGGACTTTTCCCGGTGGGCCGCTAGCCAATGTGGGCCGGCCCACCCGGTACACAAATATATATATATATACATTTTTTTTTTTTAATTGACGGAAATCATAATATTACATCTCTTTTCTACGCAAATGGATGAGTGAGTCGATCGCGCAGCCAACAAGCGCGTTTTCGTCTAATTTAGAGAGAGACAGATTCATCTGGTACAGCGAATTTCTCTGAGCAGCAGGCCACTGTATACGTTCACTTAAAACATAACCGACTGTGTTTACGAGAATACTTGCAGAGACTATTATTTTGAAATAATTGTGTGTGTATTTGTTCATTCAGAAGTTAGGATACCCAAAAGATGAATTAATTCTTTGTACGCGCATTGTCTGAAATGCTGCTCACAGCGCGTGCTTTGAACGAGTGCGTGCGCAAGCTTCGAACGCGCGAAAATTGTTTAAAAAAGTTGAATCAGCAAGATTTAGAAACAAGTGAAAACGATCAACTACGATACATTTCACCCCTCCAAGCGAGTGAACAACGCGAATTTTAAATCACTATTCACGATAGCCCATCGGGAAGAGCAGTGATACATTTTGGAGCCCGACTGCAAAACACAATAGCCCCTGGACGTCGGGCTAGCGATTTTGCGAGCCCTGCACCTCAGATCTATCCAGTTTGTGAACCACTGGTTTCCACAATGTTTTCGTTAAACAAAATAAATGATTATTTTAAAAGATTTACTCAAGAGAATAATCTGTTCACTAATCGGATCATGACCTTATATTACCGCATATTCATGCATCTGTTAATTGCAGTGTTGGGAAGGTTACTTTGGAAATGTAATAGGTTACAGATTACAAGTTACCCGATTTAAAATGTAATAGTAGTGTTACTTTTTCAATTACTTTATTAAAGTAATGTAACTAATTACTTTTGATTACTTTTTGATTACTTTTCAAAATCTCCAATAAATGTTTATTTGCAACTGTTTATCATCTTCAAACATTTACACCATTCAGGTTTAACCTTACAGCAGTGCTCAATACTGTCAGACTTTTACAATCCTTCATCACTTGAATTAAGATGATCAAATTTGAACACATGTCTGCATGTCTGCTTCATTAATTTCCACATGGGGCGGACTGGGATAAAATTTCAGACCGGGAAATCTCAAACTCATACAAACAAATTCATGGACAACACTATTTTTTGTATGGACCTGATATAAAAAAAGATTTAAATCTTTAGTTTGGGGACATGCAAAATAATTAAAAGTTCTCTCCTGAACTTCACCTTCACTTCATTTCTTTTTTCTTTTCAGTCTCTTTATTTTGCCCTGTTATCCATCTACCTCATGACTTTAACACTCAAGATTTAACAAAACTATACTTTCTAAATTGCCTACATGTCAAATTGAGTGCATCACTACAATATAAAATCCTAATACTGAACATGAGTCATGTTTTTCCCTCACAAATATTAACTGCTTTTATTACGTAAAAGTACAGTAACCATGTTTTTTTAAATTATTATTATTGCAAATGGATTACCATTTGTATTTATTTTTAAATAAATAAATATGTAAATTTGTGGCATGGTTTAACAACAGTAACCTTTGTCTCTGAATTTATAGCAAATATTAAAACTTTGCATATGCTTTGATTCAAGTGTACTTTTGATATATTTGTCCAAAATGTGGCATATTCCGTCCGTGTTAGGCAATAGCAATCCCGTTTTTATGACTGGATTCTACTAACCAGACTGTGTTTCTGCATCGCGGAAATTATAGGGCCGTACGTCTCAGAATAGTCAGTTCAATTTGGGAAAGAAATCAATTACATCTGTATGTGGATGTGTGTAAATATTCAAATGTAATCCCCACTGTAATCTTTAAAATTTTCAGAAGTAACTGTAATTTAATTACTCATTTTTTCTTAGTAACTGTAACTGATTACAGTTACATTTATTTTGTAATTAAATTACGTAATTAAGTTACATGTAACTAGTTACTCCCCAACACTGGTTAATTGAATGCAAAGTGTGAGTTCTAGGAGAATGTTTGTCTCGTGATGAACATGTATCGCTCACTAGGAGTCGCTAAATGAACAGCTGCAGCACGCAGGTTATCTTTTTTTTTTTTTTTTTTTTCAATGGAGGATCAGTTGCCCTATTGGTTAAAATCCCCAAACAGTATACTTAAATATCAAATAAATAAATTACATCAAAACAGGGGCGTTTGCGTTTTGATGTGGTGGGCTACTGTGGGCCAGAAAGTCCAGGGCCACTTTTTGGTCCCAGTCCGCCCCTGGTGGTATGCCACTCTCACATTATAAACCCACTGGAATCCTGTTAAACAATGGATAATGAGATTTTTATACCAACTTTCAACATACTAATTCATTCACGAAAGTCACTGCAGGAAAATGAGCTTATCTCCCAGTGATTTATTTGATTACATGATTTGCCCACTTCTTATTTGGATCCGCACTTAGCTAAGAAAACCCAGAAATTAATATGTACAAAAGTAACTCAAGTGGCCAATATTAAGTGTACAATAATTCACATAAAAAGCAACACAGACCATGGGCAATAAAAAAAAAGCTGCAATAAATGTTATTATGGCACTATGGCAGCTCTGGAACCATTTGGAGAGGGCTGGCCTTCCTGGCCAGATCTGTACAGAGCTTCCGAGATACGCAATCTGGAACATTTTATTGTTACATTTGTCCAGCTTTTTCCCTTGTCATTAAACTATTATATACATTTCAGCAATCCCTGATGTAGACAATATTTCTGCAGTCCTCACTTTTCTGGACTTGAAAGGCTAAAATAACAGGGTGGTTAGCTTAGCAGTTAGTGGATTTACTGGTGAGAGTTTTGAGGTTTTCTGCTCTTTGCTGCTTTTATATGCTTCTAGACAGGCCTGGTCCTCATTAAATGTTAAGTCTGGGTTCCCTATATAAGGGGACCAAGAGAGAACACAAAAACCTCTGGTGGTTTCGTTGGACATCGATTCTGCTCAGCTGTAGCTCCATTACTGTCCTACAAAACTGCGCTGTTGCATTTAAAAAAAAAATGTTGATAAGTAGCATTTCTCAGATGTGCTTATTTCATCTCAGATGTTCCTTTTCCTCTTCTAAACTTGAGATTAGACCCCAAGTAGGAGGTCTAAGAATGTATGGGGTAGTATACCATCACTTTCAAAATGCCAGCTAACCAGGAGACATGATGTGAAGATTTACTGCACGACTTTAACATTGACATAAGTAGCTATTATATTTTTCATAATGATACTGTAAGCTAGCCACACAAAGAATGTACTCGTTTAACCGCCAACTGTGTTCACTCTGGGTAAAATCATGTTGGTGACATTTTAAATAATAAGTGCACCAGTCCTATGATGCAACATGCATCTGCATTTTATGATAAAACAAAAAGACCAGCATTTCATCTTAACTCGCATTGACAAAATAACCAACAGGCCAAATTTTCTTAAAAACCTCACTTTAAAGGGTCTGTGAAATCAAATGATGGAAACAAAAACAAACTAGCCTTTTAGACAATGCTGTAAAAAAACAAGTCATTTCCAAACAAAATAATCAAAGATTTCTCTTTTGTTTTGTCTGTTTCCTACAGCATCGAATTTAAGCCTTTGAACCCGTGTGTTTCATGCATTCATAAACAGCCCTGGACACGGCACCATGGATAAATATGTTGTCCAATTTAACCCCCACTCCCTCCACATCACATACAAGCACTGTCAACTGCAGCTCTTTCAATATGCAGATTTCACAATTATTTCCAGCATCTGGCAGCAACAGCAGTAGCTGTGTCTAAAATGCACAAAATTAAAGATTTGTGTATCTACTCTGCGATAATCAGCATCTTTTTAATATGCAAACTATATCCAGGAACTGTCGTGTTTGGGCTTTTAAATTAAATTTAGGATTGGGGTAGGAGGGAATGGATGAAACAGAAGGTTAAAAAAAAATAAAAAATAAACAACAAAAAGAAATCAATGTCGTGATGCATAAACATGAAATAAGTTCGGAAGACGGTGGAAAAATAAATGGTCAAGGAGTCATCAATATTTATCCCATTTCCAGGCCTTGTCTTGCCCTCCCACCTCCTCCTGGCACCAGGCTAAAACAATCCCAATAAAAGCTGCTTCTCAGCATGGGATCAGCCTTGTTTTCCAGTCAGAAGACACAAGGTGCCGGGGCTAAAATATGTGGCCAAATTAACTGTGGGGCACTGACGATAGTCAGAGAGGCAAATAAAACTTTCTGCTCTCTTTTGCCACCTGACCTCCCTCCTTCCCTCTCATTCCAATCCCTCTCTGGGCTGACAGACACATCTGATCCTCTTGTAACAGGATCAGCTGGTGGCTGGTGACCCTGGCAACAGTATCCCAGAAGTTGGATGTTCTCTGCTCCTCCATCGTTCCCCTTGCCGCTGCCTCATTAGAGTGGATTTTACGCCCTAATCTGCACAATGAGGGTGAAGTCATAGCAGTTATGTGCACTGGCCTACGCTTCTACCTGTAATCCTTGTGGAAAATGGTTGCTCTCTCTCTCTTTCGCAAAGCTGCACACACACAATGGCTGACAAACCACAAACTCTAAGCTCTAATTCTTCTCCACACAAAGGCTCAGACTACAGACGGCTCAGCTGTCAAGCATCACAGTGTTTTTGTTTCCTAGACCAAAGACTCATGACTGCCTGCCTTCAGCACAAGGAACGTCTATATCCAATTCATCACACCAAAACAAAATAATAACAGCGACCTGTTGCCGAAAGTTACCCGGCCCCGAAAGAACTTCTACAGATGTGTGCACTAATAACTCATAATACTGAAAGTTTCAATTTGTGCCAATGCGAGAAACCTACCGTTCAGTTCGATTGTTATCCACAGCGGGAAGGACACTGAAAACTTTCCCATTAATTTTTCTTTAGAAATAATTGAGAAGGGTCCATCAAAAGGAGGGAGCAAGCAATGGGTGTGGGGAGGGCAACAGGGTTAGCTTTTAACTTAGCATTTTTATTGACTCTGGGAAAACAAAATAAGGGATCCTTCTAAGAGTGTGCACTCGGCAATAGCCATTCAGGCCTTTGGAGCTCCATTGTAGCACTTTGAAGGGTTTGAAAGGAAACCCCACTGGTGAAAATCCAGTGGAACATCTCCACAACAGAGCACAACTGTTCCCTTCGGCTTGAATGGGAGGGACATAAAAGGGGAGATGGACTTCTGAGGTACAGCCAGAAACAAAGGCAACAAAAGTGCTGATCATGAGGGAAAGACACAACTCGTTGCGGCAGAGGGGCATGGAGAAAAGGAGCCTTAGACAATGGCACTCACGGCCAAGTGACACACGGAAGAACCGAAAAATCTACACAAGATTTGCTTCCCTCCCCACTTCACAAAAAAAAAAAAAAAAAAAAAAACCCAGAAGGAACTGCTGGTCAGCTGAGGGGACAGATTGTTCCAGAGGGGAAAAGGATGAGCGAGAGAAACAATGCCAGACTGACAGCAAAGTATAGCCAGAAAAGTGAAGAAAACAGCAACAATCAGAGAATCTGACAGGAGGAGATGCAAAAAATAGGGGGCTTGTTTAATTTAGGGAAAGACGGGATTATTCAGGAAGAAAGAGACAAAATAAGAGGGAGGAAGTCGATTCTGTCTCTCTAGGCACTTTAAAAGGTGAAGCTCGATCTCTGATGCATTCCCACAGTGCGAGCTCTGTCACAGCGTCACTATTCCTGATGCTCCACTCTGTTCTTTTTTGAGGACTTTTGAAGTGCCTCTTTGTGCATCAACACAATTAGCTTTTAACCCCCGGAGAAACATTCATCCCCACCCACTCACTTATTCAACATGTGGACCACTCTTAAAGAGCTGATCGCCTTCATCTCGTCCTGATAAAAAGGCTCTAGTGACTCCACACATAAATAAATAAGTCTCATCTATAATTATCATGCCCTCCACTAACATTTCCCCTGCTTATTGCCGACACTTTGTTGGAACAGAAAAGACTCTTTTACCAGAACCAGCGTGCATTGTCCATTTTAATGGGTGGCAGGGCTTCATTTACAGTTAAATCGTGTCACCTCCAAGACTGAGAGCATATGAACACAAGCCGGCGAGGAGGAGAGGGGGAAGTGATTTGTTTGACATGTTTTTATAAAATCTCTCCAAACGATGGCCACCTCCTCATCGCACCGGGTCATTTGCATGCTCAAACACACAGCCCAAGTCTGAAAGATTAATGCTGATATGCATACAGAAAGAACAAATTTTGAGATATGCATAACGTGGTTTGAAATGTTCTGCACGTACCTGTCCTTAGAACTTATGATATGCAAATACATCTACTTTATTTGAAACTTGTTAAGAAAAACAAAGTGATAGTTTACCTAAGTGAACATTCTGTCATCATTTACTCACCCTAATGTCAGTCCAAACCTGTATGATTGACTTTCTTCTATGGAAGACAAAACAATATATTATGAATCATGTTTAATCACTAGATTGCAACAGGCCATTTAATACTTGTGATTAGAGTATGTTCAAAAACTACCACCCTCACCTTAGCAAGCATCAGTAAATTGAAAATTAATAAAAGAGTCACTTATGCTTACAGCAAAAATCACAGAGCGGAAAAATCTAAATAAGATCTACCATCTCCCCCCGGCTGTTGATGACAGACAGCATCCCGACTTGCACATTCCCAGTCAAAAGGTCCTGGCGATCGAGGCATGTACTGCACCATGCAACCAGAAGGGGCCTACTTTTAACCCACATCGCTTTCTTTTCCTTTCACTTTAGCTGATTAATGGATCAACGCTGTAATTGATTAGAGGCAAGGTGTGAATTTAACCAGAGTTCAGCAGCAATAATGGTCTCTTGACAATAGCAGTCGGCGTAAAATGTAAAATGATAGCCTGCAGCCTGATGGCCATCAAAGGAGAGCAGCCCACATAAAGAGGCCGGCTATTCTCTAAAGCGCTGAATTTCTTTGGGCTCTTTTCTCTTGGTAATGCTGTCAGTTTAACTGACAGGAACCATTATGGACGGTGCTTGTCAGCTCACCTTCATAAAACAAGCTGTAAAACAGCAAATAACAGGCTTATATAGCTTCATTATCTGAGGCACTCTAAATCACAGTGGAGGCGCTGGATTCTCGTGTGTGTGGGTGCGTGTACCATCCCTTCAGTTCAACCCTCAACTGAGAGGGCAGACAGGGCGTTTTCAGAGAGTAAAAAGAGGGACAGAGAAGTTGAGTGGGTCCAAGCGCTAATAAACCTCATCCTTTTCATCAGCTACAACGATGAGAGAAGCCACTCGCCATGTTAACCAATCATTATCCAACACTTAATTAATTAGTCCACATCCACTCGCCTATAGTTCCAAACCGATGTGATCAGGGGCATCCAATGTTAAGATAAAATGTCCTCACAGTGGGACACAACTTAAGTGGAGAGGAGAAGAACAAGGAGAGAGAGAGAGAGAGAGAGAGAGAGAGAGAGAGAGAGAAAGAGAGAAAGGGAGAGAGAAAACATTGTGTTAAAAGTACTGCCTCTGTGAAATTATTTAAGAGGTAAGGCGACAGAACGGGGTGGTCGAGGCACAGATGGAGACTGCATCTGGGAATAGAAACCTTTTGCCACTGCAGCACGCTTGATGAGCAATCGGTTTTATTTATTTCATGCAAATAGATCCAGGCCTTTCACTAACCTGACAGCAGGGGCTGCGAGGTGTCGGCCTGTTTGAGGCGCTGAGCGTCTCTGACTGCTCGCTGAGGTGCTGCAGGGAAATACTGTGCGATAGGTGAAGGCAAGGCTGTCAATGATATCAGATTTTCCTTACATGATTATCACGGCCAGAAGAATTCAGGACAATGGTATGAATCCCAATATCTATAGACATTTTAAGGGGAAAGACAATATTGCTATCAGTGAAATTCATCTTTAACTCTTTTGGTCAATGAATCACATTTAAAACAGGAGGAGGCAGAGTTTTTTACTAAAATAAAACTAAAATAAAATAACTATATTCAAGTGTGGGTAGACTGTTTGCGCTTTATTTAGCAGATTTAACGGATGTCATCGGCTCCGACATTATTTAATGAGGCAACACATCCTACGTACTATGAGTGTCAACCAGTTACTGATGCTGGATTGCTTACGATATTAATTTATGTGTATCATTAACAATATCAATATTTTATTATTTTGAATAATTATACTTCCCTTCAGTTTGTTTCTCTGTTGGGGGTTCCTGAAAATCTCTTGTGAAGTAATTTAGGAGAATATTGAAAATGTGTTTTGATAAACATGGATCTGGTGTTAAGCAGTTTTTTAGTAGTACAGCTTTGATTGATTCATTACATTGATTGAATCATTCCCTTTTCACAATTACTTCATTCTTTCTTGAGTATTCATTCATTCTTCCTTCCTTCATTGTTATTTTCTTTCATGATTCATTCATTTATTAGCCCTAATATCATAAGGGTAAATTTTTTTAAATTGAGATTTATACATCATCTGAAATCTGAGTACAATATCCTTTCCATTGATGTATGGTTTGTTGGGATAGGACAATATTTGGCTGAGATGCAGCTATTTGAAAATCTGGAAGCTGAGAATGCAAAAAAATCTAAATATCAAGGAAATCACCTTTAAAGTTGTCCAAATTAAGTCCTTAGCAAAGCATATTACTAATATGTGATATATTTCCAGAAGGTAATTTACAAAATATTTTTATGGAAAATTATTTTTACTTCATATCATAATGAATTGTGGCATGAAAGAAAAATAGACAATTTTGACCCATACAATGTATTATTGGCTATTGCTACAACAAATATACCTGTGCTACTTATGACTGGGTTTTGTTCTGCAGGGTCACATATATTAAAACAAAATGACTACTCTGAAATATGATGAATGCAAATAAACTGAGAAAATAGTTGGATGGGTTGAGCCAAATATTAGTAATTCTATTTCACTGACAGTGAGCAGTGAGTGGAGGACAGGGAAAGAGAGAAACAAGAGATCAGTGTGACTGTCTCTTTAAACACGGGGAGGGCTAGAGAGAGACAGTCACAGGTTGAGAGGGCTGTCTGATTAGCATTTGTTTAAAACAGCAGTGCTAAGATTGACGAGTCGCTGCCAGAAGCTCTGCGTGCCTGACACGCTCTATCCTCACTCCCACACACTCAAATGAACTACAAAAGACATAAGATGAACCAAAAATGTTGACATTTTTAATTTTCTCCAGAAAAGACTCACCATCATTGTCTAGGCATTGTACATGGTTGACAGGGTGTTTCTATGTTTTTGCTTAAGATGCTTATTAGGTTGTTTTAAGCTTGCTAGATGATTATTTCCTGGACCACATAAACAATCACACCCTTGGTTTGAAATTGGATACTACATTTGTACATTTGAATTTAAGCTTACTTCACAACTATTAGAAAAGTACATTGTAATATGAATATGGGAAGTATGAATGAAATTGGGATGCCATGATCTGCCATGATGTTGCTGTCATATGACCCACCAACGTCAGTTGTATCACTATTCACAAATCCTCTCCCGTGGCCTCATGGGATAGTAAAGTGTCCATTAAATGCACACTTTGGAATCTCAGCATACATAGTAGGTCATCTGGGTACTTTTTGCCTAATTTGTTTTTTGAATACTATGAATTTTTTGGCATTCTGCTAGCAAGGAAGTGTTCAATTTCAGACAGACTTCTGTCAGTATCTATGATATTACATACTCTAGATATAACTCCGTTCCCTCCTCCAAGGGAAGTCTATTATTTTCATAAATTATGCATAAAAATTTTGGCAAACAATATTCAACCAATATTGTTGCCTGTAAACGATGCTACACTGTTAATCACCATGACCAAAATTTGTAAATGTGTAAATATGCACTTTTTATAAGGCAAAAACATGCTGCTCACTGCTGAAGAACTTTACTAAGGCTGGTTAAATTTATCACCCGAGAATACGATTTAATTTTCGTTATAAAAAATAATTTCGATGCATCACCCATTTTTATTCATTTTATGGTTTACCAAGCTGAGTCCAAGTCCTATAAATAAGTAATAGAACACGTCATCTCAATAAGTGTTTGAAGTACTCATGTCGTCATCACAAAAGCTTCAAGACAAGTTACACTCCAATATGTCCATTGACTAATCCAGAGTGCATTATGAATATGCAGGTGTTTGCATTTAAGAATGCAACCCGCACCCACACACTCTTGCATGCACCCACACACAGGTGGCTAAACAAATCTAACCTATATGCCATGTCAAAGGAAGCAAACACACACACACACACACACAGACTCTCACACACTCACTCACTCAGCCCCAGACAGGCGTTTCTTTGTCATACCTCTACTCTCGACAGGCCCTGCCATCTTCACGCCAAGCTCAACTCTTCTGGCTGCACTCCAAAGCACCTCAAACGCACGCCTCGCTCAGTCCCTCTGCCATATGGACAGATCTGAGCCCTTTGTAGTCATCTCTCTATGGAAGGCCTACCTGACTAAAGCCCAGCGGACTATGACCTGCAGGGATGAGCACGCCGGCGCCAGAGATTGGCTCTTAAACACGGCGTAACACTTGCCATCTGACTGCCGTAACAATCTGGCCAATTCACACACACAAACACACACACACACACACACACACACACACACACCTATATACACCAGACGGACATATTATGACTTCTTCAGAATAGAAACAATAGAAATAGCTAGTTTCTTTAAAAAAAAACATTTCCCCCAATTTTTCAACATATTTTTTTCAACTGAATATATTTTAAAAAATAATGTTATTGAATATATGTTATAGAAAGGTGCCATGAAAGCCCTGACTCGTGAGAAAAATTATTTTCATAATATATAATTGTTTTTATTAATTATTTACTCACCCTATTCTCATTTTCTTTGATAGAATACAGAAGACATTTTAAAGAATGTTCAAGCTGATCTTTTCCATAAAAGAAAGCATATAAAATCTACAGGCTGTTAAGCAGCAATAACAACAAAAAGCTCCAAAAAGTACCACAAATGTAGCCAATGCTACTCATACACCAGAAGATTGCATGTCCTCTACTCGTTTTATGTGAAGCAAAACTTGAAATTGTGTTTCACTATATAGGAGTACACATTTAAACTTTCCATAATTTTTATAAGACTTCAGTGGCATTAAACCTTGATGTGCCAGATTTGGAACATCAATTATGAACAAAAGTGATTTGAGAGAGCTATAGTTCTTACCGCATGGCTTAAAAAGTTTTGAGTTCACTGAAAGGACAAGGGCAGTGTAGATTCCTTTCTATATTTTCTATATTTGTTCCACGAAACATACAAAGTCATACAGTTTTGGAACCACATGAAAGTGAGAAAATGATGACAATTTTTATTTTTGAGAGACTATTCCTTTAACTCTTACATTAAGATGTCAGGATGCTTACGCAATGACTGTGGGGCACAGCCCATAGCAGCGTGTGTGTGTTTGTGTGAGGGAAAGATGGATGGTCTAGCTGCACCACAGGTGGCTGAGGCCCAGCGGAGGGAGGATACGGGTCAGAAAGACTCTGTCTCCAGCTTTGTGGATATGAAGGCAGCCCATGTGTCTCTTTGAACAGAACAACTGAACACAGAACAAATATTGAGAATTCATAGATGGAGAAAGACCCAGGTAAGATCTTCCCAAACCACCCATCTGTCCAGTAGACTGAAGCTGCCATTATGAGCAGTTGCATTTTGTACTTACCCAGAGTCTCAGTCCAAACTGAAATGGCACTGGTATGACCCTGAATTCAGATAGAAGATTAAAAATATAGATTTTTTTGTATATTATAATATTGACATACATTCTGCCCTACAGTATATTCAACATATAAGCAATTAATGATTATTAAACATTTGATGTGCATCATGTTTCAAAGAAAAAAAAATGTTTATGCAAATTGAAATGTAAATAATGCCATTAGAGTTAGGTGTTAATTACTCACTTTATCCACAGAAATCACTTTTTTTCCTCTCAGGTATAAGTATCAGATTCAACATTGGCCTATTTAAAAAGTACTGGATATAAAATAAAATAAGTGGACTTAGCCACCCCTACTGTAGAATTGTTTACTCTAATTCAAATCTATTTAATCCCAAACAGTTCTTCTAAAACTGCCCAACACAAGCCTGATTAGTTAACCTCGCCCTCAAGTGGTAGGACCTGGTACTGCACGTGTTTCCGCAGCACCTCCTGTGTGTGCTTCTGAAAACTTGGGAAATCATGACTGATTTTGGTTAGGTTGATCTAAGAGTGACTGACACATTAAAAAATAAATTATACGTGTTTATGTAAAAGAAAAAGGATACAAATGTGTTGAATCACATTTCTCAGGGCACAAATTACCCTGATAAACTCACACATGCTTGAGTTGGTGGTTAGACACAGAACAAATGAGAGGTGCCTCTTTCACGGGTGTCCCCTTCTCCTCTAAAACACCCTGAACCCAGAAAAGACGCAGAAACGAGCACCGCCATTACTTAACAAAGAGACTTTGACACTCGTGCTGACCCTGGGTCAGTGAAACCTGTCATGAACCGTGTGCATTTACAGCACTATTAGACATTTACACAGGATTCAGACTCTCTCGGGCATGAATGTTTCCACCAGACCTGCACTAATAGCATCTAAACAGCTAATATCAACAGGACGGCCATTCAAATGCGGCATGCATGACTGACGTTTAGCTAGAACTCAGTCTCTAGCCAGATACGGCGTAAATGTGTAAGTGCTACTGGTGACGCATCTTAAAATCATTGGATGAAATGGGGAAAAAAAGCATGAATTATGGCCTTTCTAGTTCGTAATAAAATGTGTTCCTCAGAACATTAATACAAAAATCTCTGGGTAAATAAAGAACACTCTGTTTTTGAGGCTGTTGTGGTCCGTGCATGTATGCGTGTGTGACCCAGAAGCCTATGTGACTGAACCCCCCCCCCCCCACCCACCCACACACACACACACACACACACACACCTCCACCCCCCACTAGCCCCCTCCCTTCCACCCGGTCCAGATCCTTTAATTAATATTGGCTTATACACGATTGCTTCTGACACTACAGGGAGTTTCCTGAAGACCAACCTACTTCTGCTCCACAACACAGTGACCAAATCCACCGAGGCCGCCCACTTCCACTCACACACAAGACCTTGTGAGGACAGTAATTAAAATCCAACCATATTCTAGTTAAGAATTCATTCAAATAACAGGCTCTGGTCCTTGCGGTCCATCTCAAGCAGCTAATATAACAAGGTTCTGTCGTTAGGCTGTTAACGATACTCAGCTCGTTCGGAACAAGTGTAACGCAACAATCCAATAAAAAAACCCTTACAGATCAGACTACTGGGCCTAAATTGTAATCTATAGTGAAAATGCACAGCTGAAAACTTGATTTCCTCTATTATTTAATTATCTGGCTTCCTGTAAAAACCACCTAAATGCTTACACTAGGAGAAGCAAATTCAGATAATCAACATTTATCGCTGCCACATTTTCACCCAGCGGAGAGCAGGAGGAGGAGTGGAGCATGCAAGTTCCAAAACCACGATATAGCACCCAATGTGGGGTTAGAAATCCAGCGTTGCCTTGTTGGGAATCGCTCAGACGGATCTGCGGTCTACACGGTATTCTAAGTATCAGACGGCTCCGGGAACATTCATTATGAGCATTGTCACGTCTCAAAACCGAAGGCTTATTTAAATGCATTTACGATACATAATTTCAGCTCAAAATGCTAAACAGACATGCTGCTGTGCGTTTCTCGAAAGTAAATACCAGGTTTCGTTTAATTGGCGTGACAGTGGAAACATGACTGAAGGCTACGGCTATAATCCAACATTCCAAAACCACTGAATACAGTATTAACATACAGAATCCAACGGAATCTGGAATACAAATGCAAAGCGGAGGGCAGCAGGGAATAAAAAGAGCGAACGTGGAAAGGCAGAGTGGAGGTGGGAGGGAGGAAAGGGCAGTGTGTTTGTTTTCTTGCCTCTGGCTAATGAATTTACTAAACTGCCAGGTGGATGCAAATGGCAGAGCAGGCGCCTCGACTCTGTAGACAGCAAACTTCACAGCATCTGTAGAAACGCCGCAGTAAATCCAGAAGGCCTACATCAATGTGTAAGCAAAGGGGGCGGGGGGGATAAACAACCCTTCATCCTAAGGAGAAAGGCATACAGTTAAACAACTCTTTTAAAGAGACAGATTAGCACTAACACCAAACAGCTGAGTGGAGTGCCCCAGATTTTCTCACTAAATGACAGTCCATCTTTTTCATTCAAAGTCACCAACTCCATTCATACAAAAAATGCTATCTCTCCTTAAAGATCCTCAATGTAGTTTGCTACTTTTTGTTAGTAGTTCACAGCTTCACGAACAACCCTGTCTTTAGAGGATTTCAAAAATAATTGCTGCAGGAAAAAGTTTATATAAATTAGCAACTGCTACTTTTAGTTTAATTAGTTATGCCTTCCTGGCAGTCAGTTCCTACGCTGATAAGCTCAACAAAATTAATTCTCACATCTCGCTGAATAAAATCTGGATAATCAGTATGATGAAGGGAGGGAGGGTGGGAGGTGGTGGTGGAAAGGGAGGAATGGAAGCTGTTGTGCTTGGCCATGGGCCGCATCAAACCACCACCCTTCCTTCCCCGCTCCACCTGGACAACATTTCTGTCACCTGATACACATCAATACGGAGAATACACGTCACGCATTAAAGCAAATACATGAGATGAGAAAGCATGGTGTCTTGGGATGAGATCGCACTATATAAATTAGCATTAGCACAGAGATGATTTTGCACTTGAACTGGAGTCTAGATTTTTCACCTCCAGCTGACATAACCACTAACAGCACGGCTCATGACTCAGAGGAAACTATTTGAAAAGGTTCCATGTGATATTTCAGAAGCTTTCCTGTACAGGCGGCACATCGGTATGCTAATGATGGAAACTTCAGCAGACTGACACCCAGGTCAGGCAGGGTGGCACGAAACGCACACTTTTTTGTATGGATAATGTTGGGATTTTCATAACAGCTCGCCTAAGCGTGGCGTCAAATGATAACACTTATCGTCTTGTTTGAGCTTTGACGGGACTCCAAAAATAGACACTACTGCATAACTCTGCACATTACATACACAAGTCAAACTTAGAAAGCATTCACTGCCAGAGTTAGAGTCAGATTATAGCTGAGCCCTTAGTACTGAGCAACTCTAATGAAGTCCGTCTGCGCCTCCTTAACCAGAGTTAAGGGAGGAGTAGCGAACTGGTTTCAATTTAGACTTGTAAGGGACAGAAGCTTTCCAAAATCCCAGGCCTCCTGACTTCCTTCCGTGGATGTAGAGGAATGCCGTCTGGCTTTATGCACTGCTGTAGGACTACAATAAAGCTAGAGGAAAGGAGGTGAGTCAGGGGCATGCTTTTACCCCTTCTATGCCCCACTTTACCTTTATCTGTGAGAGCTACATAAGCCTGGGAAAAATCAAACCAGGCATTGAGCGGAGTTGAAAAAAATAAAAATAAACAAATAAATAAAATAATTTTAAAAAAAATTCACCCCAGACAAATCTCTTATGATTGATAAACAGATGGCAAGCATATGATTGTGATAATGGTCTAATAAGAATTAATAATAAATGGGTTAATTATGGTAAAATATCATAAAAAAAAAATAATTCAGTTCTAAGTGCAACCCAACTAAAATCTGTAGAGGAAATAAAACTATACAGCTGTTAATAAAAGAAAATAATTAAAATACAAACACATCTTAACAGCAAAAGCTGCATGCTATAGTAAAATTAAAATAAACAAAAAAGTGACCTGCCTAAAAAAAAAAAATGTAAAAAAGCAAAATCTAAAAATCTTGCTCAAAGCAAGACTTCCGTAGCCTGTATCAAATACACAGTGGTTAAAGCAGTTGAACAAGAAGTCCCTTTTCTGACCACGGCTGTATCCTGTATTTTCCAATTATCACCTTTTAAAGGCCAGCTGGGTGCATTCCAAACCATCAGGGGGCAATTCCATTTGCATTGCTCTGAGACAAAGTCATGCTCAAGTACGCTCGTAGTAAAGTTCATTACGAGTGAAGAGACACCATCATTCCTTTCATTATTTTGGGAACAGGTTTCCTCATTTTCTGATCCCGGGTCCATGTTATTGATCCAATCTTTCGCGCTCTCTCAGCTATGACACCAATCAGAATCTGCACAAAATCAGAGCGCACAACGCGAGCCACAGGGAAATACAATTCATTATAGAGGAGAAAATTGTCAGTAAGGATAAACTGGGCAGTTTGTTTTTATCTCCATGTTACTTTTTCCTCTCCCCTTTAGTCTTTATTATCTCCATAATAGTCTGTCTGGTCTGTATCAGCGATTATATTTGTATTTTGTACAATCAAACAGCTTTTCTACCAACTTTTCTTTTTCTGAGTCTTTTACTCTGAGTCATCGGTGTGCTTCGCTATTCCTCCTTAATGCAGCATCATTTATTTTAAAAAATACCCTACATTTTAAACTTTTGATAGACCCCAGTGCATCGGGCCCACAATAAAAATGGTATGCCACATTTAGCCCGACAGCATTGTGGGTATTTTCACGGATTATAGTGCTGTGCCAATGCATGTGGGGCTAAAGACGTTGGGACGGGAGTGTAGCATGGAAAGAAAAGTCAACAGGGACACAAAAACGGCATCAAGATGACTCTAGGTCAACATAATGGCAGATCAAACACAGTGTAACAAGAAAAAGAAGCAAACAATGTGCACCCGTTCTCACTGGTGGAGAAATATCTAAATCAGTAAGCTACTGTGTGAATGGAAGTGGGAGAATGGGGGGGGGGTGAAGTACAAAGGCCCGCGTTGAGCTTTCGCAGTGTCGTGGCCCCTGAGCTGTCCAGGCTCAGCAAAGGGGGCGAGGTGTGAAGGAGGAGGGAGACGAAGGCCTCTTGGGACACGCACCCACCTCCACACCAGCAGTCCCTTAATGTGCTGTGTCTAATGTGCCTATTTAGGTTTTGGGGTGCAACAGTGCACAGACTCAGGTTTTGGGCGGCCTCGGGCAAGGAGCATGGCTATCACCTATCCCAACAGCTGGGGCCCAGGAGGGTAAACAAAAGCCTGTAGGAAGTAGAGCATGGCTGCGGCTGGGTCTAAAAGGCATGGCGATGTGTCTGAGAGATGTTTACCGTGGCCTGACTACCAGCAGCACAGGATGGAAATCACACAACTTGGAAAACACACAAAAAAAAAAGAAAACCAGGAACTCAACAGAATCAAAAAGACACACCGCAACAGGTTTTCCCAGTAATTGTGAATACAAACAGTATGGTCCAAACACAAGAAAGACCCCCAAATGTTATTTTGTTCCATTTCATATTTAGTGTCCAGTTGCCTTAATTTGCAATCTTGTGATGGGCTCATTGTCAAATGGACAGATCAAAGCCGTGCCAACTGGACTAAGGGGTGTTTGTGGGGACAAGCCAGCACCGGAATTAAAGGGAAAAGGCCTCAAAAGGCTGTTCCTCTAAAGGCTTTGGTGCCATTCCCAGGTTGTCACTTTCAAATGACCTGGTCTGTAATTCACACGTCTTCATAATCACGGCCCTTCGTGTCAACTGAATACAAATTGATGCGGATCAGACAAATGTAAGGGCTTTGCTTTTTTAAAAGGCCGGCCATGCCACCACCAATTTCAGCCTATCTGTTTGTTGGGCCGCTCGGGAAGGTTAAACCGTTTAGAGGACCTTTTCATCTAAACAAACTGTTCCCCTCAAACCTTTCAGACACGAGCATAGAAAAAAAATATGCCATGGGCAAATTCACAAGGCTGCATTTCTTTGTTCGGAAGTAACTACAAACAAAGAGATTGTGTCATCATTTCTTAGCTACCGATAAACCAAACAATACCAGTCACAAATGTTTTTTTCCTCCGGTAAAATGAGTATTCCAAGCACAGCAAAAAAGCCACAGATGTACTGAGACACCCTCACCTGTTAGTGCATTTAGCAGCTGGGGCAGATTCTGATAAAGAACGCTCTTCTGGGGACATTTACAAAGGCGTTAAAATAATTCACTTTGTGCTCTCACGGAAGCAAAATCAGAGAATAATTAGCCTAGTTGTTTGTTGGCACATCAGCTATTAAGTGATAATTAGTTCAGAAGCTAAGTGTTTGAAGAGGCCTGACTGATCTATGTACTAGTCCCAAATGAACCTCTGTTTCGCGTAACAAGTAAACCATCACTTAGACATGCATCTCTCAAGTCACCAATAGATTTAAATATTTTTGACCCAAAGCCCACCATTGAAGAGGTGAAGAAATTAAAGGATTTTGAACAGAATGTACTACCCAAAACAGTACATTTTGGATTCTTTTTTTTTTTTTCCAGAAAACCTTTGTAGACTCCTTTCCTAACTCATGATTTACAGTGATGACTAACTGCAAAAATGGGCTATGCAACATATGGATCACATAAGGGGTGCCACAAATCACATACGGGTGTTAATTTATGGATATATTATGTGGCATCCACAATAATCCCCAAATATATGACAGATATCTATACCTCCATCAATGACAACATTAAAAAGTGTTAAATACTAATATATATATATATATATAGTATTTTTACAGAGAACCTACATAGATTCCTTTCCCACTGTTACATGATTACAGAGTGAATAAATAGTGGAAAAATAGTCTGGTTCACCAAATTTAAACTTTCACCTCATACTACCCCTAAAAATAGGTTGTTGTGTGCTTGTATGATGTAAACACGCATAATTTGAGTCTAACAATTGCAACAATTAAAACTTCCTGCATCACACCACTGTCCCAGAAATAGGTTTGCATAAAGAACAGCATTTCATAAAAAAACAAAGCAAAGACACTTAACTACAGTGTACAGAGTACTACTTAGAAAGCTTTTAGTGCACAACACTATTACATTCCCATTGACAACCTGTTTGTCTTTTAAGGTCACTTCTTTAACACCTTAAATGCATGAGGCTTCCCTGCTATTTAAAGGAAAGTATTACATGATAACACAGTTCAGAAAAAGTGCACCCAAGAGTTGTTGTCCTCTTCCCAACCCATGCCACCGAACGGTCAGGGAAAAGATTAAACAGACAGACAAGGTCTGGAGGAAAAAAACACAGCTTATACGTCACGGTCACACCTCATCCCAGGGGTCAGCCTCAGGCCAGAGCGTGCTACAGTGCTACACGCGATACTGTATCGCAGCTTTCTCAGCACCTTAACAACACGATGATCCCGTGATTAAGACTGACATGAGCTAAGCCCTGCCTGACACAGTCATCGTGCAGTTACCATGACACCTCAGCGCTGACACCAGCTGCGTGCAACGGGAAACAGGTTCCAGTCGCTTTAGCAATGTAAACATGCGGTCACAACTAAACGAGATGCAGTCGTTTAGATTCATGTAAATTGTGGTTCAATCAGAATGACATGCAAGAATAACCAGTTATCAGTGGAAATGAAGACTTATTCTGGTTCAAGCTTAATCATCAGCATTTATGGCATAATGCTATAAAAGAAAAAAATGTATATTATTTACTTTGTCACCATGACAACACAACTGCCATAAACTCTAAAACAATTGTAAAAATGATTTACACAGCTTTTCAAATAACTCAAGTTTTAATAAAATAATGTTCTTGTTTTTTAGTTTTCCAAAGATTGGCAACGTGACCTCTATTTTCGTTACATGTTGCAATTAAATTTAATCAACAATTGTGCTTTCGATTAATGCACAAATCACAATCACCAATCCTGTTGATTGAGCTTGACTTGTATCAAACCCTGAATATTCCTTTAAGGATATGAGTAGGCCCCTGGTTTTAAACCCCCGAATTTACAGCCGATGCTGACCTCCTGTATTCTTGTAAATAAGTGACGTTGCTTTAACAGTGCCCAGATTCAGCCATGGGAAAAGGTTTCCAGCCTCATCAGTCCTTCTTATAACAAAAGGACCACATTTCACTGCACCTCTATGAACAAAGAGATTTGGTCGGTTCCCAATAAGGAACTAAACTGCAGAGAATGGGACACTACCTTCACAAGTGACCCTGAAACTTAGGGTAAACCTTGTGGCATCTCAACAAAGCTACACTGCACCTTTTCACGTAAGAAAAGTGCAGGCAGCTTTTGACAGTTGCTCCCAGTTTCAAAAAAAAGAAAAAGTGCCATCATAAAGCGAGGTCTAGGAAACAGGATAAGCACTCCAGCCAAGACTATAAAACGCTCACTGGGAACTTGAAAGCTGCGCAGGCAAAGTTGAGGGCTGCCATCTGGAAACAATAAACAAACAAAAACTAACCAAACAAATATTGCGTGTACTCAGGAGGCACTAACTGTAACCGAACCGAAGGCAGCTGAGCCTTAAGGGGGTCAGTGATGCAGACAGACACATCCTACGAGCACAGATTTTTCTCTGGAGTGTGATGAGGTGTGGGGGGGGGGGGGTCTTTGGCTCGGTCCAGTTCCTGTTTGTGGCAGAATCTTGGCCTTGTTCTAATGAGCTGCAGCACTAGCAGGGCAGTGTCTGCCCTTATTCCCAGTGATGTGAACAGGCGCCCATCTCGCTCCCCATTAAGAGGCGTAAGTAAACGGTCTCACTTGCCTGCGTGCTCCCACCTCCAAAGGCCGTACCAGTTCACCCCTTTGGAAATGGGACAGGATGCATTGAACGAGATTTTCAGGAGCAGGCGTTCGACACAGAGAGCATCCGGAAAGGCAGGAGGGGTCACAGTGGAGTAAACTCTATTTATTAAATAATCAAAAACCTTTCGGAGTACAAAGATCTTTTTCAAGCCCTAGGTATCTCTTATTATGTTTGGCTTATCATGCAAAAGTCTATTAGCCAATTAGTTACTATAGTTGAATAGTTAAAATAAGAATAAATCTAATAAGCTTCTTTAGGATGATCATTGGAGTAGTTTCATTCATAGTGTGTGCGTGTATATATATATATATATATATATAAAGTATTATAGATGCATTTTTGATTGATTCATTAACATCTTTATTTTGCATGCTGTTCTTCATCTTTAAAAGTTGTATTTTTTTAAATTCCCTCTAAAAACATGCAGCTACACATTTTCAGCTATTTCATCACATATTTATGTATTGATTATGTATATTATTATTTATGTATATGATGTATGTATATGATGTATATGAATTTTTTTTTTTTTGGTGTGCTGCTATTCACAAGATGCAGTTAAAAAAAGAAGTCAAATTTAAAAAAAAATGGGCCTTTAAGACCCATTCTGTTGCCCCTTAAAAAAGTGATTCCAATGTGGTTAATTATACAGGGTTTCCTTCCAACAGGTAAACAAGCTTTTTAGGCAACCTGCTGACTACTCGATTTTAAAGATAAACAATTTTGCAGATTAATAGCTGTTACAAATCCTCTTTGCTGAATACAAGAGTGTGAGGTACATAGTTGTTGACATTGGGACAAACTACTTTCTAGCCTAAAGGTGAAACTAAAAGACACAAAAAGCAAAGAAGCAATAAGAAAGAGGAAGTAAGCCGTAATCATTGCAGGGGTGATATCCACAATTAGTAGGTTTTTTCAGGTTCAATGTGCTCCTAACACATGTCTGCTGAAAGCAGAGAAATCTGATTAACTCCCTCCAAATCCCACAGACGTGTGAATACCTGAAAAAAAAAATCAAGTTCAGCCAAACCTTGAAAATCAAACTGGAGAGACAGTATTGCATTCATAGCAAAAAAAAAAATAAAACCCTACTGAAACTGGCATGAGTACTTCTATTTAAAAAGCATTTTAGAATTTGCAACTTTTTTCTTTTAGTACTTTTTCTTTCTAAAATAATATCATGGCATATTTAATAAATAGGGGTGTACTATAATAAAAATATCTCTGCTTTTTTTTAATTAGACAATTTGTAAGGTTGAATTTTGTCTATATGTGTTTTTTTAAATACACATTCCGGCAGAATAGCATTTCTGTGAATCTGACAACAGCTGTGCTACTTTCATATGATGAAACGGTGTTAAAAGAGATGATTCCCTGAAGAAAAAAAAAAAGAGAAATTCACAGGCAGGAGCTTTGTTCTCCACAAAACACAAATCCAGGGCATTAAAGGCCTATTATGAAAAGAGAAGTCCAATAACCTAAATTTGACATTTAACAGTTACTATAAAATTAACATTGACTCACTTATTCAAATCCATAAACATACTCTCAAAGCAACATGAGCCAAATGCTCAATTTGGGATTACAATAGTTCATCCAACGCAGTGGGAAAAGAGCCTTAAACCAATATGAAAATTACAAAAGCATTTATAGAAACTACAACCGGTGTTTTAAAAGTCCAAAGCACTTTGAAACACTGTGAGAGTATATGGCTTGCCCGGGTTGTAAAAAAGCTACAGACATTATTCTAATATTAGAGCCATATAAGAACGGACAAGCAGGCAATATTCAGGATCACCAGCGCCACCTATCTTCCAAACACAGCTGAACGCAGATCTCCAACCTCCTGCTGCGTAGCCGGAACCACGACGTGCTCATTTCCAAAGCTAATGAGAAACGGTGGAACGTTGACTGGCTTGGTGGAGCCTCACAGACACGGAGAGAAGGAGCCCAGCCCAACCTCAGGGCTCCTATCTCCCCATTTCCATGTGCTGCACCATGGGAAATCTGCTCCTATTATTATTTCTCCTCTTATTGCTTGTGTTCTTTTAATATTTCATTCAGTCATTAAAAAGGGATGGATATGATTTCATTGCACGCTTCATCGCCAGAGACTAATTTCACTGTAAGTGCTGTTTGCTCTGGCTTTTAAATTAGAACTTAAGTTCTACATAAAATTAGCAGCCTCTAGTGATTTAAGAGGTGGAGAGACAGTATTTAGGGAGGTTGGCATATGTCACCCACATGCACTTATTCAAATATATAACGTATGTACTGAAAAAAAAAGAAAATAAAAATTGTGGTTGGATGGTTGTACACTTTACCGGATCAAATTTGAGTATAACTCAATAATAATATGAGTATAACTCTCAAAATAAATAGCAAATAAAATAAGCAATATTAAATAAAAGCCATAAAATAAATAACCGTGCAGCACACCTATACGTTTTCTTTTATTAATAGATTATCTTATATTATTATAATTTTATAATTTTTTTTTTATTGTAATAATTTCAATAATTATTTTAATGCTATTTTAATGCTGTATTTCTAATAATCTCTAATAATAATGCAATAAAATGCAATAACTTATATTTCATTTATGTTTATATAAAATAATGTATCCAACAATAAATATATACTGAGAAACAAAAACAAGTAAGGAATAAAACTGTATTCTTGTCTATAAAATGGTAAGTTGAAACTTTTCATTGACTTGCAGGCCCTGGGGTGTGACCAAAGGGCAATAATCAAACGTTGCAAACACTGACACCATGGGGACAGAGAGAGAACTGCTGCCACAAACCTGAGCATGGAAATCACTATAAATATTCATTCAGCTGCCTGCTGTAAACTCAGCAACAAAGTTAATAATTATGATGTATAAGACAGAAAATGCGTGTTGATTTCGGTTGATCTTGGCACAGCGTGGCCTTCCCAGTCCAGGTGTCTCTCCAGAGCTCTTCCTGGAGTATGATGAACTAAGCGTGGCAGACACTGTGGCAGGAGATCATACAAGCCAATGCACAAACCCCACACTGCAGCCAGTTCACCTGCAAGCAGTGACTCAGTGGTTTCTCTGTAAACATTTTCTCAGAACTGGTCCGTTCTGTTTAGTCACACACACAACAAAGCGTGTTTATCAAAAACAGCCGCCCGATGTAACACCTTATTGTTTCGTTGTAAACGTTACACTAATCATGCTCTGTGTAGTAGTTTTAAAAGAGAGAAAATACAAAACATTCAGAAATTAAGGTACAGTACCTTTTAAAAGGTAATATAATACGTACAATTTAGGTACTAAACTTTAAGGGTAAATAAGTACAAAAATTCACTTTCTAAAAAAAAAAAAAAAAAAGTATAATAATATAATTATTAATTATGTATCTAAAAGTAAAAAAAAAGGCCATCATAATTTTGTGCCACTCTCACGTTCAAACTCGTGTGAATCAAAGGCAAAGTTTCAACATCCCATCGCTGTTATGTCTGAAAACAGCGAATATTCCCAAAACTGTTCATTTAATCCGAGCACAAGCTCGATCGGTGAACCGCACGAGTCCAGGGGTCTGGCTCTAGAACAAGATTCTATTGTTACATTGTTCACACATTCCTGAAAGGCCATGTTTATACAGATGCGAGCCCATGGCCTATCTGAGGAGCCGCTCTCTGGCCGAGACCCTCCGTTGATCAAAGCTTTTAATGCAAGAGCAGAGGCACTTGTTTGGGTCGGTGGGGACTCAGAGCACAAATCTCCATCTGTTGGCCGTATGGACCTTCTCAGTTACCTCCGGGAGAAGAACGCGTCGAACTGCCATCCCTCTAACATTCAGTTTACTCAGCTGGCTCCCAATCCTGTTACCTCCCCTTTGTTTTTCCCCCAGAACATGTGTTAAGTTAATGCTCTGTAACAAATTTCAAAGGCCCGATTTAAGGGGGTCAACAACAGGTAATAGACCGATATATTGACGTACTGATCTGAAATGTGAGAGCAAGATGAGCGCAAAAATGATATCTGTTTTTTTTTTGTTACATAAAGAGCAAAGACATATAAACACAACCTTAAACACACTTTATGAGGGAGCGGCATTGAATCCAGCTTATTTCACACTAAAACAACCTCAGGCTTGCTTTGATCACACTGGGTCCGCCGGCTAACTCATATTTTGGTTACACGGTTCAAGCCGTATTCTATAAGGTGGTTGGTTACAGTGAGGCTCGGGTTTTGTATCGTAATTGGATTAAGGCCACACACCTCTGCTCCTGTTACCGGCACCAATCAATGTGGAAATGAGTTGTCAACACATCACTATTTACTCAGTACTCATTTATTTTTCTATGGGATGCCAAAGGCTGCACCTACACTAAAAGGCACCAGATGAGGGGAGATTGGCGGCTTTGAACATTTAAAATGATCTGTCCTGTCCTGTTGACTTTGTTCGGAAAAGTCACAGTCCTTCCACACACACACACAAGGAATATTAGAACAGGAAAAAACAACAACCGTAATTTATCCCTTTCATGCACTGCCGGTGCAGTTTATATAAAAATTTAAACACGGACTGTATATTTGATTCAGTAGTTTGAATCAACTTGATGGCAACGGGCACAGTGGGGTATTTTGGGGCACTCATTTAGCATTTAAAAACAAGGTTCATCGTTAACATACAAGATGGGCAAATATAAGCAAAAACCCATCAGGACCAGATCCCAAAAAGAAGTTAATTAAAATGTTTCACAAATGAAGGCATAAAGAACCCCAACTTTGATTTATGCCAACAAACCCCTCTAAAATTGCTTTCCATTGCTTCCAGGTATTCGAGGGCATTTGCACAGTTGCTCTTAATCGAAAAAGTTATAGTAGCACATTACACTTCATGGTTTTATAACCAGTACTATAAAGTCTTGGCAGGCCTTGAAAGGGGAAGCTGCCCATTAACATATAGGGTCCAAGCCCGGGAAGTGTAATTGACAAGCTCTAGGCTACTTTCATCACTTGTTCGAGTTCATAGCGTCAATCCATGTTTCCTCTGGGATGCTGTTGCATCTTTGACATGAGGGTGTTTGTGACATATCCCAGTCTGCTTCCAAGCCAGTGGCTCTCGGCTCTCCATAAAACACACACACACACACACAAACTGCTCGCGGGTCTCGGAATTGGGTCCAGCCCGTGCAGTTAGCCATGTGTTCAAATTTCTTTCCAAGCCACCTCAGTTTGCTCTATAGCTTTTGTGGCAGGAGAGAAAAAAAAAGAAACACACATCAGCTCAAAAAGTTATTAAAAAAATGGAAAGCTGATGATAATCCAGGTTCTCTATACATGCGCCCGGGCAAACTAATTTAACAGTGAATGTGTGAGAAGCGTGTTCCTTTATAGAAGCTGAACAAATGGATTTGTCTTCAAGGGATAACAAACATGAACTGCTGGTTTAATTAACAGAGTTAAACACATCCTCCTGGACGACCTCAGGCACCGAAGCTGTCATTAGACGCACTGCATATTCACATACTAACTGCAAATATGACAAACCCTGGCGTGACAGTCACAGTTCACACTGTACATTAGCTGGCCCATCAGTAGAGCGCCTCTGGAAATTCATCTGCTATGAATTACAGCCACCTGGCACCATGTCCTGATGACCAATGCCCAATATGGACAGATTACTGGGACCTTAAAACCATGCCTTCTTTGTAATTGACATTTAAACCGTTTGAAGTCCCTCATTAAAGTCTCTCAAGAGGAATTAGACACAGATGTAGCATGTAGAAGTACAGTACTAATTTGCTTAAGCGATTTTGAGGGGTTGTTTGAAATACCTCTGGAAAAGACTACATTGTTGAATTCTTGAGGATTCAAAACTTAATGTAATTTAATAATCATTCATTCATGTCTGAAGGACATAGATGTTTAAAATTGGAAAATGTTGCACACACACCATCAAAATAAAATGTAAACCAAGTCTTAAGAGAATCACTAAACCATTTATTTATTTATTTATTAAGATTGGTCAAGTAAAATTTGTGACTTTACTGAAAATGCTGTCTTACAAACAAAGATCAATAAATGTATTAATCCATAATAATTATAAAATAATAATAAAAGAAAATACATGCTGTGGCTGCCCACTCTTACTAAACTTTACAATAAAGACAATTCCAAGAATTCTGTAAATAGAACAGATATATTCTAAATGAATATAAAAACCGTAGATTCATTCAGTATTATATTAAGAATCATTTAAGCTCAAAACTAAATTTTATTTGCTTTGGAAACTATTCAAAGCATCCATTCATATAAAATTCATAATTTAATTCAGTATTATTTAATTATTATTACTCCAATCAAATTAATCCAATATAAATATAAATGTATATATAAAAGAGAGTGCTGTGAAATATCACACGCATCTTTATATCTTTATACATGTACACATACAGTACCATTGAAATGTTTGGGATCAGCGAGATATTTTGTAAAGTTTTTGAAAGAAGTCTCATTCTTACCAAGGTTGCATTTATTTAATAATAATAATAATAATAATAATAATATAATATATATATTCTTGTAATGTATTATTTATTATGTAATTTATTCCTGTGATGGCTAAGCTGAATTGATCATTATCATCAATATTTTGTACCCAGGATTCTTCCAAATTTTAAATTGAAATTTTAAAAGAAAATTTATTCAAAATAATGAATATAATATGAATTTCTTTATAAAATAAAAAATAAACATACTGACCCAACATATACACACACATATATATATATATACATACATATATATATATATATATATATATATATATATATATATATATATATATATATATATATAGACTACTAAGTAAGGGCTGGATTTATTTATTTTATTTTGAAAGACTACAGTGAAGCAATTATTATTATTATTATTATTTTTTTTTTTTTTTTTTAGTCAACCTATTTTGCTGGCAAACAACCGACAGGTGTATCTGTACACCAAACGCTCCTTGACATCTTACTGAATAACATACACATACAGGATACGTAATAGTTTTAGCTCAAAACATTATTTAATTCGCTTTGGATACTATCCAAACATCCATTCTGCATCTGACTAACGTTAGGCAACAGGACTCAGGTTTGACCAATGGTTGTGGACATCAAACTTCAGCTTTCTTGTTCAATCTTTTGACATCTCTGGTAAGAAATATCAACAAACGAGACGTATGGAGGACTACAGACTTCGGTTACACAAGCGTTTTGTGACACAGACAACATAAATAAACAGACAACCAAACTGTTATTGTTCTAAAGCAAAGCATAGAAACATGTCAATGTCACACTCATAAAATAAGAGTTTGGTCAAATTCTCCCTTAATTCTCTAGGTTTGGTTTTATGGGACGTCCTTATACTACAAATGCACTTAAAAAACGACCAGTGTCATTAATACATGATGTATAATGTAAAGAGGAGAGAAATCTCTAGTAGCTTCAAACTTACAACACAGGCTCTCTTCTGTAAGCACGTCCTATGCGCAGCGCCATGTCTTCCGCTTCCTCACATGAGATGCTCCTATTGGCTGCCAGCGTCACTATGTGTAAAAGTAAAGACATTTGATTGGCCAGAGGAAAATTAAGTGTCCACGAAGAATCGCCTCTTTCTAATTTAAAGTCGCATGCAAGTGCATTTGTTCTGGTGTAAGAAATATTACTACTACTACTACTGCTACTACTACTAATAACTCTACAACTGATTAATAATTCCTCAGCCTTTTCATCTTTTAATGTGGACTATATTATCATACCTAGTATAGCCTATTTAAATGTTTGGGGGCTATGTTCAGGAAATACCGCATTACTTCTTATTTCTGCAGTATGTAGTATAGATATTGTGCACATTTTTGGACATAAAATACCTATGACCTACATTTAATACAACTAAAAGACACTTTGTGGAATTGTACCCCACAATACAATGCACTAAACTTGACCTTCCATTACAGTGTGGAAGTAAATTCAGCCTTGGATTTTAAAATACTTTTGACTCATTATTTAAACTCACTGTGTTACAACATTTTATTCACATAAAACTGGATCAACTGGATGAAATTATTATTTTTATTCCCATAATGACATAAGAATTCTTCTTACTGAATTATAATAATGAGATCAACAATGTTTGAAACATTTATAGTTACATTATACATACTAATCCAACAACATTTTTTTTTTTTTACTTGATACATAAAGTGTACAGCGAGCTAGTAAGCCAGTACTCCATTCCAAGCATAGCCTCAGTTTGGTGATGATCCTGGTTGTCATGTCTATGTGCTGACGTGCACGACACCATCACTGGAGTGCACTCCAGGAACCGGCGCACAGCGGTGGTGAATTACTACTACTACCATCAGCCAGGTCCATGCATGGCAAACAAATGACATGCAATATTTGCCATGATTAAGTCAGCAGGGGACTCTGAGGAAATGTCAGGTTTCAAAAACCCTTTCTTTGGCTATGCGATGGTTGTGCACAGTATTGCTTGAAGGAGAGGAACTCTGTAAGAGCCACCAAAAAAAAAGAAAAAAGAAAAACAAATTATTTCCTGAAACGACTTCACCTACTACGACACATTCATTTTCATTAGAATACCAAATAAGTGAGCAAACCATGTCACACTAGATTACATAAATTGTTTTGGAAAATTAAAACTATATTTGGAAAAAAAAATTGTCTGTTAAAATTCTATCTAAAATCATTTTTTTTATGTCAGAAGATATATCTCTCATATTAGGGCATTCAGTGCCAACATGAGGTATGAAATAAATTGCAGTAGAGAAATGCAGTCTATGTTTTAATATATATACTGCATATATACAAAACTAAACTAAGACTGCATGGCCTGCAACAATATCACAACATAACAGGTGTAGAATGGGAACTCAAATTTAACATATTGCATATAGTTTGAAAATTCATTCATGGGTTACTTGGAAACTCCCTTTTTCTTGCTCAATGCCTTTCATCAACCTCAATTGTCATCTGTTAATCCAGTTTTGATAGCATTTGGCACACTTTCTTTGGATCACAGCAAGATCCACGACTTCTATTCTGGTCTCCCCATTGGAACCACAGAGCCCCCAAAAGAAGCCAGAGTTCGGTCGTCCCAAAAAAAGGGGGCCTGTGTGCCGTCTGATGAAAGTCGCTCAGATACACACAACAAATCATAATCGGACCATTTCACTCTTGATACCAAAACAGATACAGCACCAGCATTATTTAATGGCAGTGTAAATCAAGGGAAGTGTTTAATGGCTATTGAAAGAAGCTGAATGTTATGAACTGCTGTTAGAATATATAGAATACATACAGGAGCTCTTTACTGTCTTTGTTCTCTTTGGTGGTGCAAATGGACAATGAATCAGCAGGGTTTGGTGTCTTGGATGTCTGGTTCATTGAAAATCTTGAAATAGTGCCAACCCTGAAGCGGGAGATTAAAGAACAAAAATGGATGGCAAAATGTATGGATGAAAAGTCATAATCTATCTCTGGAATTTCATGTAAAAAAAAAAAAAAAAAAAAAAAAAAACATTATCTGTATTTGCATTAAATTTCATATTATATTGTGAATTTTGGTCTCTATGATTTAATAATATTACCTGCAATTGTATTTAATTGATACCAGTTCTGTATTTCATCTCTGGAGTCTTTGAAGACACAAAAATACGTAAATAATATACAGTACATCAAACAAAAACAAGAAAAAAGAAATCCTTGATACATGATAAATATTGTTTTTGAATATGTCTTTTATAGAGTCTGTGTTAATAAATGCAAATCACAAAGATTCCTTACGAGTGCCATCAATGCTTTCCCAGTGTTGGCAACGTTCACCTAGGGGTACATCCCATCACAGAAATGTCACTGGATTTGGTATGAAACCATGACATTTAGACCTAAGATATCCATTGTGATTTTCACCAATTTTTTATTTATTTATTAATTTTTTTTTTATAATTTTCTCAGAGACACATGTAAGTTAATGCTAAAATAATAATAATAATAATAATAATAATAATAATAATAATAATAATGCATATGAATAAATGAAACATTCTGTCATTCATAACAAAAAGAAAAGAAAAGAAAAGAAAGAAAAGACATGTAATTAATATATCCTGTGTTCAGATGCAAAAGCCTCTAAGTGCTGTTTGAAATGTTCTTCTAAAATGAGCATTTTTCCAAGGGTCCTATGTGGTTCAGTTATTTTACATTAAGGGCAATTAATATTTTCTTTTCTTTGCCAATAAAGTGAAATAACTGAAAACAATCACAGGAGCCTGAGAACAATGCTCTCTCTCTCTCTCTCTCTCTCTCTCTCTCTTTATATATATTATATATATATATAAAGTATGTCCAAATTTAGACCGATAATAACATTTAAAAGAAATAAAGGATTTTAAAAAGATGCACAAGATTAACATGAAGATGTTATTTAATGTAATAATAAAAAAAAGAACACAAAATAACAAACAAAACTGACAGTAGCAATAGAGTGGCACTAGAGTGGTTTCCTCACACTGCTGTGTTTTTACAGGCAAGCAACTGCAAAGCTGAGTTTCAAAGTTATTAATCTGGAATTTACCTTTTTTGCTTTTTGCGGTTTGGGGGTTCTAAAAACTGTCAAAACAGTGCTGCTCTATGCTGTGGTGAAGACCTAACTCAAGACAGCAGCAATTTGTGACATTATCACTGTTCATTTATAATGAAGAGCCCAACCCAAATTTAAAGCAGGGCAACATGTCACAAACAACCCATGTCACGGACACAACACCTACAACCTGTAAAACCACAATGCCGAGACTATTTATTCGTTGCCTTCTCACATCAGTAGTAATCTCAGTTTTGGTGGCGCTAGCAGAGGCTGAATTCCGTCATTGCTAAACCACGTTCTTCCGCAACTCACATTAAGTATTACAAATGATATCATGGCAATTTGTCACGCTCCTCAGTTCAGTGATGTTTTACCGACTCATTTACTATGATACCTTGTTACGGATCCAGCTGCGAATCAGAGACTTGTCATGGGGCTTGGGGCAGACCCCCCTCTGTGGCTACCCAATGACCTGGAAGGCAATAGGGGATGCCAGTGCCTAGAGCATGTGCTGCACTGACAGAGCAGCAGGGCTCTGTCAAAAGGCCTCCCATACAAACTTTCCAGATCACTCTGTTTTTAACAGATGAGTAAGCAGCCACGGAGCGAGCCTTCGGATTTGTGAATCACAGGTTTCCTGTTTGGTTCTAGTGGCCCTTTTTGACACACCCTGTATCACCAGCCTCCGAGGGGGATCGTGCGCTGGTGAATCTGGGCAGAGAGGGGGAGATTGCAAGTGGCAGGGTCACTGGTTGGGTTAAGCAACAATTCAGATGTGTGCTTTTAACAGACAAATGCCTGTGAAGGTATCTTGTGGGCTTTTCTAACACAAAGACGACGATATTGATCTGCGCCGGAGATACCAGTCACATCTGCTCTTTTTAGAGCATAACGGTAGCTTCAAATCGATGGGTTCTTGTTTTTAGTCTTGTGCATACTAATAAATATAAGCTATTGCACCAAATCTATCCAGGCATACTGTTCAAACTTCAGTGATTTGAGCATAACTGGCAATGTCACAAAACATTAGCCCCTAGAGGCCCATAGTAAATGGAGCAGAGTAAAGACTTTGAGCGAGACTGTGGTCGTTGACCCAGTAGCTTCTTGTAGGCAGGGTTGGTGGACCTGGTCTGCACATTAACAGAATCACAGGAAATGCTTTCAAGATCGCCCAACCCCCCATCCACCTCGAAAACAACTTTCTCACCTCATTTAACTAAATTAATGAGCAGGTTCAGGCCCATTTCAAACAGACAGAAAATAAAATGGGCAATGAAAAAAATGGTCAGTTCTGCACCTGCCGTGTTTGAAGTCAACAAGCATATGCTGCATTTGTAATGTCTATTCATTTTATTGCATATTTTAAGATAGAATTAATTGTCTTGCCTCTATTTATTTCTCTTGACCTCCTCTTTAGATAAATTCACTTTTTCTCATGTGTCGTCTCTTTTCCATTTTTTTTTTCTGTTCCTTTGGTGACCTTCCCCTCTCATCAAAAAGACAAGGACAATATGTTTGCTTATGCCATGGTCATGTGATCTATGAATTGATATGAGTTCATCCATTATTCATATTCCGTTTTGCATAAGCATTTCCCTATCATGCCTGTCACTTACATAGTCAACATTATGAAAGCGGCTCGTCACCGGCACGGCCTCACAGTGGTCACAACTAGCTAGTTAGTACAGACATGACTTGCACAGGGGACATGCACTAAATGCCACTCCACTGACCCGTGAACTATAAAAACAAGCAAACAGCGACAGCAAGACATGCGGTGGCAGTATCTGATTATTAATATATTATTGGGGCAAGGAAACATGCCCCACTGCCAAGCCATGGGTAAGCGTGAATACATTGGCCCTCAAGTACACACTGGTGATGAGGGGAAAGCTGAAAACAGGTTTTACTCCACTCACCGGACACATAAAAGCAGGTCATGTGACAAATTGGGTCTAATTATTGTAGGTGCCATTGAGGGCTTATTCTGCTCAATATGTATTCCTTGAATTGACGCAACATCATGTCTTCAGATCAAGAATGGTGATTATTTAGCAGAAACTGCTTAAGTATAAAACCACACATAGTCACTGTATAAAAATAAAAAAAATCTTTATAAAAAAAAAGGACAAAATTTTATGATAAGAACCTGTTAATTGGTTTAATTGGTAAGTTTTTATAGTATGGCAAACAGTGGCAGAAACATATATATATTAGAATGTATATTTGGATTTAAAATGAATTATACAATTAATAAATAAATAAATAAATAAAAAATTCTACCAAAAAAAAACAAAAAAACAAAAACAAAACAAAAAACACCACAAGCAAGTAACTATTTCAATCCAAGGGTACTATGTAAAGACAGGAGGAACAATAGCCTAAATTTGTTGCTTTTCGAACTGTTAATATTAGCTTGGCAACTCTATATAAAAGAAAAGTTTGAAAGACCAATCAAATTGGTAATAAATAAAATAAAAACAAATTAGCATTTATTTCCACATATCAAGGGAAGATGGATGTATGCGATTTGTATGATGGTTGTGTTCAAATGTGCAGATTATTTGATGAGTATTCATTCGGTTTTAAGAACTTTACAAAAGTAAACCTAATGCTAAAATATTTTAAAGAAGTATGTATTAAATTAAAGACTAACTTTTTGGTATTGCCCCACCCAGAGGGTACACCACTTTACACCAGCTGGCCTACATGTTACTGAAGCTTTTCCTCTCCTCAAGCCAAACAAAGACCAATTCACACTATCCCAACGTATTTTCATTGTGTCTATCCATCAGCTAATAAAATAACATAATTAACACTTTAAAGTGCTTAAGGTACCAAATTTGATTGAGCCCCTCATACACCCTTAGCACTGACTAGCCGGTCTGTAAAGCTCTTTATATTCGCACCTTTTTTATATAAATATCCTCCCACCCTGGGCATAGGAAAGCTGTCAGTAGAACATTTGTTTTCCATTTTTCACCACTGAGGGCTGTTCAGGAGGCAGAAGTTTGACAAGGCGTTAAAAATGTACACCAACACTTACTATTTGCCCTTCAGAAAATTTTAGCAGCTTAGCAGATGGGGTTTAATCTGGCACCATTTATTTTCTTCCCATTTTCTCTCATTCCAATCAATGCCACTGAGTGCCACACACTGCAAAAAAAGTGAGCACTAGAGTCCACTAACAAACAGAGATCTGGAATAGAATAGTAGCGTACTGCTAACTTCACAGTTAACTTGTATAATGGGCACATTTTTAAAAGGCAAAAGTCAAGAAGCAGATTTAGGCTGGTATTATATTTAAAGCTGCAGTTCGTAACTTTTTTGTCTTGAAAAATAAAAAAAAAATATATATAAGCGAATAAACCAGTTTTTGGCTTGTCCTGAATCACTACAGTACACCTAAAATAAGTTTTTATATTCTGACTATTTAGATTGTTTCGGGCAGGTACCACTGCGGAGTAGCTCAGTACCTGTGTGATTCGCCATAGACATAAACAGAGAAAAGTAACTCCGGCTACAACATTATTCAGCAATATACACGCAGTTCTGTTTATTAACCGTTACAGCACCAAAGTTACGGACTGCAGCTTTAAAGTTAATTTGTTACAGTGAAAATGGAAGGTCACTTTGAGCACTGCATTGTGAGATACAATGTTTTTGTACATTGCATACTGCACATTTTGGCAAATGTATCTATGCACATTTTTCATGCATGCATAAAAATTGAATTCTGCACACAGAACAAAAATCATATTGCAGAAATAATATGAGGAGTATGGTAGCGGTATGCTATCCCAAACACAGAAACAGCAAAGCGAACATAAAAGTCTAGGTTAGTTTAAAAATGTCAAAAAATTTGCACTGTTTATTTTAACATGAGGTACTGGTTTAGTCTCATTCCAATATCAGGATGTAGAAAAATGTTACATTTCGAAGTCTGTTTATGATATAAAACACAACATCATGTGGTTAAACCTCAGAAGATGTTACTTGGAAGGGCTTTAGTCAAGAGGAACGAATGACAATGAAGTTGTTGCAATTTTTTCTCGAATCTACACTGAAAAAAACAACAACAACCAATAACCACACTTGCAGTCTTGGCCACTTCAGAGTGTATGCACTCAACAGTAACTGCGCAAGACCCAGCTCAGAAATATCCCAAAGCTCAGTGTCCTAAATTCCCATGGTCTCTAATACTGCTTTGGATCAGTATTTGAGACTTAAAGTATCTCATTATTGTGAGAATTTAAGTAAAACTTTTAAGTATGTAATTAGATATTACATACAATTTGGTAGTAAAACTTAAAGTGTTGCACATTTTGTTTAGTGCAGAGAAAAGTATGTGTATTTTGCCAAATGTTTGCAACATTTTTTTTTCTTGATTAAAGCTCTGAAAATAACTGAAAATCAAAATATGTAAATAAAGCTTGAGTTTTAACAACACTAGGTTGTAAGTTTGTCCCAATGTTTAATCAAAAGTTCTTCACACACTTTTAAGGGTAGTTCGCCCAATTTGCAAAATTATGTCATTAATAACTCACCCTCATGTCGTTCCAAATCAGTAAGACCTATGTTTATCTTCAGAACACAGTTTAAGATATTTTAGATTTAGTCCGAGAGCTCTCAGTCCCTCCATTGAAGCTGTGTGTACGGTATACTGTCCATGTCCAGAAAGGTAAGAAAAACATCATCAAAGTAGTCCATGTGACATCAGAGGGTCAGTTAGAATTTTTTGAAGCATCGAAAATATATTTTGGTCCAAAACTAGCAAAAACTACGACTTTATTCAGCATTGTCTTCTCTTCCGTGTCTGTTGTGAGAGAGAGTTCAAAACACAGCAGTTTGTGATATCCGGTTCGCGAATGAATCATTCGATGTAACCGGATCTTTTTGAACCAGTTCACCAAATCGAACTGAATCGTTTTAAACTGTTCACGTCTCCAATACGCATTAATCCACAAATGACTTAAGCTGTTAACTTTTTTAATGTGGCTGACACTTCCTCTGAGTTCAAACAAACCAATATCCCGGAGTAATTCATGTACTCAAACAGTACACTGACTGAACTGCTGTGAAAAGAGAACTGAAGATGAACACCGAGCCGAGCCAGATAATGACTCGTTCACGAGTCAAGAACAGTTTCTGTCAGATGCGTCTGATTCGAGAACCGAGGAGCTGATGATACTGCGCATGTGTGATTCAGCGTGAAGCAAACCGACACACAGAACGCCTGAACCGAACTGATTCTTTTGGTGATTGATTCTGAACTGATTCTGTGCTAATGTTATGAGCCCAGGTAAACCGACGGCTTGCAATCATTGTCAACGACACCATTACGTCGAGCGCAAAAGACCCGGTGAACCGTTTTCTTCAACCGGTTTATTGAATCGAACTGTCAGAAAGAACTATTGGTGATCCGAAAACCGATGCAACCGGTTCTTGACTCGTGGACGAGTCATTATCTGGCTCGGCTCGGTGTTCATCTTCAGTTTTCTCTTCACAGCAGTTCAGTCAGTGTACTGTTTGAGTACATGAATTACTCCGGGATATTGGTTTGTTTGAACTCAGAGGAAGTGTCAGCCACATTAAACAAATTAACAGCTTAAGTTATTTGTGGATTAATGTGTATTGGAGACGCGAACCATTTAAAACGATTCAGTTCGATTTGTTGAATTGGTTCAAAAAGATCCGGTTACATCGAATGATTCATTCGCGAACCGGATATGACAAACTGCTTTGTTTTGAACTGTCTCACAACAGACACAGAAGAGAAGACAATGCTGAATAAAGTCGTAGTTTTTGCTAGTTTTGGACCAAAATGTATTTTCGATGCTTCAAAAAATTCTAACTGACCCTCTGATGTCACATGGACTACTTTGATGATGTTTTTCTTACCTTTCTGGACATGGACAGTATACCGTACACACAGTTTCAATGGAGGGACTGAGAGCTCTCGGACAAAATCTAAAATATCTTAAACTGTGTTCCAAAGATAAACGGAGGTCTTATGGGTTTGGAACAACATGAGGGTGAGCAAGAGTTATTAATGACATTATTTTGCAAATTGGGCGAACTAACCCTTTAATGTCTTTTCAGCCCACTTAAAAATAAATAAAAAATAAAATACAGAAAAATAGTCATGTAAACAGACAAGTGGACAAGTGAATTCAATTGGGATGGGCACCAGTAAGATTCTACAATGGGCAGAGCCACTTGAATTGATGACTCATGGGAAATTCTGACATATATAAGAGCTTTTATTTGTCGTTACTTTATGGGGTTCTATCTGATTAGCACACAATGTAAGATATAAACTTTGTTTTATTGAAATCATGAAGCGCTTTCACAAACATAAAGTACAACAAAAGTATTTGCATTCTTTTTCGATGGCATGAGTAACTGAAACACTTTCATTAATCTGTAATGGCCCACAAAGCCTAAAAGGGATTACACATTACTTCCGAGACGGACAGAATTATATAAACCACCCTATGAATAGATCAACACACATCTGTTACCTCAGTGTCTGAGCCTCTGCATATGAGACTCGCTATGGCTTGGGGCGAGCCCGTCGGAGGCTAAGCGATCTAGACGCAGGAGATGCTGCAACATAAGACCGTGTTGAAAGCGCCCTGGCACATGTGGAATTCTACATGTCAGGTGGTGAAGTGGATTGAAATAGATATCACCAGCACAGCCCGGAGAGTACAACCCATGCCCGCTGCTGACCTGATACCAGCAAGGAGACCACAAAGAGTGGCCGAGTGACCGGGCGAGGCTCGAGTCGTCCAGTTGTCACCCCCCTGATGCTGATTCGGTTTAATGAGCGGCGTGCTGTCACCACACATCTCTCCGATGCGTACGCTTGTACAGTCTGGCAGCTGCAGAACCTGCTGGAGTCCACGAAACTCCTCTCTACACTATTAAATAACCTCAGAGTACATTACATTCGTTTCTCAAAAAATAAACACACAAATAAAAGCGGAGAGCATTTGCATGCAAGCCTTAAGAGGCCCAGTCACATCTGTACAGTGTAGCTAATGTTGACCTAATGTGCCCTTTACATATACACAGTACATGAGGAGGGAAAATGCTGACTAAGTACTCAGATTTTTCTTTCTTTTTCTTTTTTTTCGGTCACAACCGGTGTAGAACCTCCCATTAAGAGTAAATTTGTAAATTTGACAGCAAGTACCAAAACTGTCTATTGTAAATTGTTAAGTAAACAAAAATGTCCTCTGAAATATATTAATGCTACTTTTAACTGCAAAAGCAAGATTTTTATCATAAAATAATGCATATGAAAAGTGGATTGAATTTTCTTTTACCTTAAGTTGAGAGTTTAATGGATAATTGGATACAAAGCCTTAAATGACGATCTAAATAAATATATAAAAATGGGAAGTATTCTCTCCTATATTAATCGCTGTCCTACAGTAGCTATTCACAACTATACGGCTGCACTTTATGGTGTGCATTTACCATTATTGTCTGTGACTGTCATAACAGAGCTATGACCTATTTGTGGGTAACGATCCACCAGTTGTGAAGCCACTGGAATAGATAAATCCAGCATTGAATATAGCTCTCTTTGCAGGAAAACAAAACCAATAATTGCTGATGCGATTTAAAAAAAAAGGTTGTGACCAAACTTTAGGCAGGAGGACAAGTTTTCATAGAGGTTCATGAAGAAAAGTGTATTTCTGTGGTTTTGAAGACATCTTTACGGACCAGCCTCCACTGTGCATTCCTCTTAGCCATCCTCCTGGAAAATGGCATAAGGTTTACAAAACATCATTGTGGCTGTGGCACCAATTACTGTTAATATATGTCAAATGGCTAAAGCAGAGGCTTAGAAGTAGACTGATCACTCCAATAACGCCAACTGTCACTCTGTTAGCCGCAGCGCAGCCCCACTGGAATAATTAGTCCACTCTATGTGAATAAAACAATATGAAAACAGCCAAATTGACATCCAAAATATGGGCTTTGCCTCAGATGACCTAAAAATAGTCTATACCATTCAGGCCAAGTACAAAAACAACTTCTTCAAACACAGGCCTGATTCCCTGCATATTAGTTTTATATTTATTTAATGAAAATCAAATTGGATCCTGCTAATAATCATGAACTACTCAGAGGCTTTTTAACAAACAGCTCAGCAGTTTCGGAGATCAGTTTTTGGTTTTACTGTAGCTTACAAAACTTGCGGGGAAAAAGGAAATGCGAAAGAAATGGAAACAGGAAAGAAAAGTTCAAGACCATGGAAACAGATGAGTATAAAAAAAAATAATAATAAAAAAAAAAGTATATATGTATGTATGTGTATATATATATATATATACATACGGGTGTTAATTTACAGATATATTATGTGGCTTCCACAATAATCCCCAAATATATGACAGATATCTATACCTCCATCAATGACAACATTAAAAAGTGTTAAATACTATATATATATATATATATATATATATATATATATATATATATATATATATATATATATATATATATATATATATATATATATATAAAATACAAAGTTACCTGTACAAATGTGAAATAAAAAGTATTTATTTAAAATTTATAATTAAAATTTATAAATAAATAAAAATAAAAATGAATTCAAAATGTTTTCATTTAAATTCTTCTACCCAATATTTAGGATGTCTCTAAGCAATTTTTCACACACACACACACACACACACACACACACACACACACACACACACACACACACACACACACACACACACACACACACACACACACACACACACACACACACACACAGAGAGAGAGAGAGACTTCTGCTCAATTCAACATAAATCATTAAGGATCTAATGATGCAGATGTTTAAAATTTGGTGTTCATACTGTTGGTGTGAGGCACTTTTACCATGAGTACAAAATAGAAACTGCAGCTCTATTTTTATACATTTAACACTAAATCTTAAATAAACACACATTAAATAGAAAATAGAAAATAATATGTGATAGAATGAAGAAGGTTTCTAAGTAACAGGGAGGCAAATGCTGCCTAAATTAAGCTGTCACTCAGTAGGGGCTACAATTTGCTACAATTTGGGAGCAACTTTTGGGATGCAGTAAATGATGAAATTGATGAAAAATACGTATTTATTTGATCTTGGTCAGCCTACTGCTGTACAACCCACAGCAGGTAAACGCTTACATTCTATCACATAAGCATATTATACAAAATATTGTCTGTTGTTTATCTAGTCAATGTAGATATATTTTCAAATTCTATTTTTTAATTGCAGCACAATTACTACGTTTGTTAAATATAATGTAAAACCAAACAAACAAAAAAGGTACCTGTATTCAATCCAAATGATTTTTTTGAACTAAATTCCAACTCAGTAGATGTCACATTATGATACTGCTGTATGATCTTAATTGTTAAATGCATACAAGAAAGTATACCATATCTAATAATATGTCTCACAACCAAAAAGATTGAATTTGTGACCATAGAGCTTTCAGTGAAATTCACAGGAGAGCACCATATTCATGGAATGTGCTGTGAAACCACCAACACTTTGTGAAACCACCTACCAAAACCAAAGCAAACAGCTTCAGGATCTCTCCAAAATGAATCCACTCCTGTCACATTTGTAGTTCCTACAAATTTTTTTAGAAAACTACTTTTTACAACACAAAATGAAAAAATCAAACGCATAAATAGGCAAAATGCTCTCTATCTCCCTCTGAAGTGTTTTTCTCTCTCTTTCACACACACACAGACTTCAGGGCAGACAGTCGGGGCACGGCTCATCTATGTGAAGCCAGCTGGCTGTGGCGTCCCTGAGAGCCGAGCACTTGTCCCCCGCTGAGTGCAATTGAGAAGCGCAGACCTGCCTTTACTCTACACACAGCCCAGAGCCAGGCCTGACAGACACTGTCAGTCTAAAACACAGCGACGCAGGGCCCGCGGCCTTATCACCGTGCACTCAAACACGCAAATGTACGCAGGGCACTTTTGCCACCTCTCACCGTCTTCGTGTATGTGTTAGTTACACATTTGTTTCCTTTCGAAAATGCACTCTGAGTGTCGGTTACCGAGAGAGAGGAGGCAGCTAAACGGAGTGCTAAATTTGACAAGCAGCTAAAGGTACACAGAATGTCTTCACGCGAGTGTAAATGAGTGACACCGCCAGAGATGTGCGTCCGAGAAAGCCAAGTGTAATTGGTGATGATGGGAATGAACACAAGCCACATGAGACCGCTGACAAAGAACCAGCTTCGCTACCAACAAAGGGCTGGCGGGAGAGATGACGGCTCTGAAAGGGGCAGGGCAGCTTCAAAGCCCGCCAGAGTCATTCTTTTCTTCTTCACACACCCAGAGAGCCTCTAAAAAGTGATATTTCAGCATATCATTATCATTCAGCCTGGATGAATTCACAGTCGAAGATCAAAAGAACAGTTGCATGAGAGAGGTATAAAGATATATCATAATTACCCTAGGTGGCCTGAGACTCGAATCTAAATGGGTCACGTCAGGCTATATGTGTGAGCAACATTACATTAGAAGTATAGATTAGTTACCTAAAGCCGCATGGTGAAAGAGCCCAATAATAGGGGGTTTACCAAGGTAAAGCCTGTTGTATGTATTCGGCTGGTCATTTGATCTCAATATGTCAGCCCCCACAAGACGACCAGATCTGGCAGAATAAAAAAAAGAGCTTGTATTGCACTGCTATGACTTCAGTATTCATCTCATGGTTTTCAACACATTTTTCAAAAGTACTAATAATGTATTTACATGTAACTTTAACTTCACCTGACAATTTGGTCTTTCACCATCTCTTATATAGTGTTAACAGTAAAGTTCTGCTGAAATTCTGCTAAAATTGAAATTCTGATAAATCAGATCTGTAAATTGAATTTGATCATCTTCATGCATAAATCAATCAACTAATATGTATTCAGCAACAAAACACTAGGAAAACTGAATGCTTGTATTACAGTTTAGGGAACTAAAGAGACATGTTCCTGGAACAACATCTTTTGTTGATTCTGGAACAACATTACAGCCCAACCCTATCCCTACCCCTAAACCTAACTCTACCCATAATATATTCCAAAAATCAGAGGCATATGATAACTGAATAACAAGCGTGCAGATGCACTGAACCCTTATGTAACCCTAAAACAGTGATTGGATGATTGGGATGTTGTTCCAGGAACATGTACTTTGTGAAATCAAGTTCAATGAATATTAGCTTCTATATAAATAAATTGAGGTTAAAGTGATGCAGATAAGAAATTGAACTAGTGTACCCCATTCATATAAAAATCTTAATATCTTTATCGCTGCATATTCATGCATATATTATCTGTGTATTTGTATATGATGATATTGTAGTCTATTTTTTGTATTCAACTTATGCTTTTATTGATTTATGAGGCAGTTACTCCTTTAAGTTGATTTGGTAGAATTTGGTTCCATCTAGTGGTCAGGAAAAGAACGAACAGGCTTTATACTGTTAAAAAAAGAACTGCTTTATTTCACAGTATATAAAGCAGTGAGGTGATTTATGTAGTCTTAATCTTCAATGTTGCATGCACTTTATTAAACTGACTAAATGAACTGCTATCAATAACATGCACAAAGCCGGCACCTGGTAGCCATGGCATTTGGCATGGCATTTTCACATCCATTAATAATTACTGTCATCTGTGTCTTAGGTGCTGGACCCCTGTGTGGATGATTGAGACCATTCCCCAGATAACTGCATAAAATTTGAAGTAATACCCGAATAGAAATGTGGAGGATTACATGTCATATTTTATGGAGCATTTTATGAGCAAAGTCCCATTTTGTCATGAATGAATAACATAATTAAATTATGCACTTTCTTAATTGCTTAGAGTGCTTTCTGCAAACCTGTATTTGAAATCCTGTTCAGGTGAAAAGAAAAGTAGCACATTAATGCTTTTTAAAAGAAAATCAATTACAAGCTCAAAGTGATTTAAAATTTGGTGTAAACGCAGCCTTCAGTCGGTGACTGCCTTCTTTCAGTTTTACTTGATGTTGCACTTAAATGCCTAATTCCCTCCAAATCAGTTTCATCCGAACCTCCCTCCCCTTTCAGAACAAACAGAAAAAGGTCAGACTCCTAAGAACTGACTTTCATGTGTGTCTCACGCTGTGTCATCACTTTCAGTATCCAAAAACACTTTCTGTCACTTGCCAGTGCCATCAACGCCCACTACTCTATATTACAAGTAACCGTCTTTTGTGAGCTTCACCCTAAATTTCCAACATTCACTGTGCAAGATTCCGATGTGGTAAAATGACTGTCACACTACGTTACAAGCACTTTGAAGTCAGACTAACCAATGACATGTAGTGTCATGCAAAGGTTTTAATCTGATTGGGCATGTTTTTTTATTTATTATTATTTATTTATTTGCTTAATCAGATAATGCATTTGTACCTCAGTCTAGTCCAGCATTAGTCTAATCAGACAACTGTCCCTGCATTGCGCACATGCACTGAAAGACAGAGGTGAAGTGCCAACGCTGATTGCACATTTGACAAAATTGTGCAACATGAAGAAGTTAGAAGGCACTTTTTTTGTCAACAGGAAGTGTCTGATCACTGCAAAAAAGGCTTAATTTACTTAGTATGTTTGCCTTGTTTCTAGTCAAAATATCTCAAAGTTCTTAAATTAAGATGCATTTAATAGAGATGCAAAATAACATAATTCATCTTATTTCCAGGGTGGAAAAAAACTAAATTAAGTGCATTTTCCTTAAAATAAGTAATATGATCTGCCAGTGGGGTAAGTAAAATACTGTTGTTTTAAGAATATTTTACTTAGCCCTCTGGCAGCTAATTTTACCTGTTTTAAGCAAAATGCAGTTAATTTTGTTTTCTTTTTCTCTCTCTGGAAATAAGAAATTATCTTGCGTCATATTTGCTTATAGTAAATGCAATTTAATATTTTACATATTTTGACTAGAAACAAGACAAAAATAGCCTACTAAGTAAGATAAGCCTTTTTTTTTTTGCAATGATTATCCTGAAGTGTAAAATCTACTGATCTACAGTATGCTATTATCTGAGAAGCTGTCCACACGAGGAACTGGTGTTGTGACCTGTGTGAACTGTATCATAACTGACTGGTGAAGATTAGTGACCTTTCGCTGCTTTTGAAAACCATTTACTTCAATTGCAGTGTAAAAACCATCTGTAACTTACACTTCATGACTTGGTTGCAAAGCTCTCCTGTTGCATGCATGACCGGATGTAAACCACATTTTCTACAGATTGAGAGAGGAAATAGGCTACTGCAGTAGATTGACTTTTAATGCCCTATTCATGGTGAGTGATTGTAGAAAAAATCCACTCTAAATAGTGACGAAACACGACCCATTAACACTAGGGCTGGGACGATAAATCGATGCAGAATCAATTCGTGGATCGATTCTTAGATTTTCAGAATGCATCGCGAGTCCTCTGGAATTGATTATGAGCTTAGATTTTAACAGCAGATGGAACTCTAATCTAGTTTTTATCTGCACAATCAAATTCTCATGAAGAAGAGTGCTAAAAGAGTGCTTGTGCTTGTGAGTCATGTAATTTCACTTCATCTTAGAATGCTTTCATGATGCAAGATTAATGTAAACACAGCCCACTGTGAACACCTTTGTAATTCGCCTCACCTTTTTAAATTTTTATGAATGATTATTTTAGGTTCAAGTGTCTGTAATGATTTGGAAACGAGCAGAGTACGGGTGTTTCTAAAGCATGCAGTGCCATCTGCTGTTCAAAACTAAGCTCAGAATCGATTCAAGAAAGAATCGCGATGCATTCTGAAAATCTCAGAATCATTTCTCGATTCGCAATGCATCGATTTATTTTCCAAGCCCTAATTAGTACATGTTAGCCTCATTTATAATCACGACATCGTCTGATAAAATCAACATGCATGTACAGTAGTTGCATGTTGAGCGGTGGTTTGCGGTGCGGTGGTTTTGGCTAGCCTCCTACTTTTTTGTCTCATAGAGCGCACTGCCTGCGTCTGAGAAACAAACATAAAAAAAGGAGCATAATATTAACAGACGACCTACGCTCATATTTATAATTCCAAACAGTCAGTCTCTCGCGAGAGAGACAACACTGTGCCAGGAGAGTCAGACCTCGCGGGGCAGCACTGGCGACATCTTCCAACTAAATCATAGCTAAGGTTTATCCAAAAAAAATGTCCCTATGTTTGTCAGTATATATATTCCATGGAAAAAACACACTAAAAGCAATTTTAGTCACGTGACGCATATTATACCAATAGATATCTGTGTTTGTATTGTGCACGTTGTGTGCTATGCACTTTCTCACTATTGCTACAGATGTGTTCCTTTGTACACTCTTAATATCACAGTCCTGCAAAGGTGAAAGCAAATTTACTCGCAATTGCTATTTGCAACAAAACATGAAGACAGTTGCATTTTAGATCAGACATACAATCATATGTGCGACCTGGATGCATCAGTGAATTGTGGGCTCTTTTCGTAAATAAAATAATCCTGTCAGAAGAACTGTATACAAATTTATCATGTCTGTTCTGTGTGTATTATCTGCAGTGAGCTTTTTCGAGGCTTTGCGCATGCGCAGAAATGTAACATTTTCTGATGTTTCAGTGTCGATGAGACAAAGTTTGCAAAACGCTTGAAAACGCTAGTGTGGACTTAGAGCGTTTTAGTACAAAAATGCAAATGCATCCAGATAAAAGAAGATGTAGCCTAAATCTAGCGCTGAAGTTGCACTCGTGTGTGTAAGGCGCAGGAGCTGCAGGCGGTGGATGTAGCGGTCAGTGGATATTGTGGACGAGTTCTTCTGTGTCATCACGTTCTACAAGTTCTACGTCCAGACAGCAAGCAGTTTTGGCCCAGATCCGGCCCACCTCCGGCCTGCATGGGACAGCTTCAGTCTCGGAAATTTCACACTTAGTAACATACAGCTGTGTCCTCGCCACAGTGCAACGGTCAAAAGAGACCCCTCTCAAACGCATTCCGAACATTATTTAAACAACCGGCATTGCGGTATTTAAAAAATTCATATCATAAGAAAAATTAACACCGGTAATCAGTAAGAACCGGTATACCGCCCAGCACTAGGCTATTACAGATTACAGGTATGTCAAAGCAGCTTTCCAGTATTAAACAGAAAAAGCATATGTCGAAGGAACCAAAACTCCGTCATTCTTCTCTGGCCAGATGAATCCAGCAGTTTAAGATATGTTTTATTAACAAATTTCGGGAGGAGCACGCACAGATAATTAACACGGCCAGTCCATCATCAGTAATTACACCATCTATCTAATCAGCACAAGAGAGAACCCCTATAAATAATCAACGCAGCCATACCTTCATTATCTCTAGTCTTTCAGTATCTCTCCACCACCCCGACTCCTCACCTTCAGCCTGTTCCTACCCCTGCACAGGGAGCAACTCTCAGGAGGAGCACTTGGAGCCCTCTCCTCAGACAGCATGCCAAATACGCATAACCTTTACTCTGTACATTATCTGTTAGTGTGAACTCATGAATTGCAGGCTGCAACACAGGTCAGATTGTGCAGAGGACTGGTTTGGTTTCTGTGGTCTTGTCCCAATGGCTGTCTAGGTGATGAGGTCTTCGGAGGGGATCTGTCTCTGGGGCTCATCTAGTTGTCCTGTCTCAGCTGACATTCAGAGCTGTCAAGGGCGTATCTGATCTGGATACAGACTGGATCTGGTAGCTACAGTGACCTCGGAATAAGAATGAGACAGTCTAATATGTACGTAGATGCAAATTTGAACAATAAAGCACATTTTAATTGTATTTAATTACACATATTACCTTAAGTCTTTAGTAAAGTGTTTAAAGTGCACACACACAGTGTAGTTGCAGCAGTCTGGTCACGTGTTTGAAGCCTTGGAAGAAGTGACTGGCCAGCATCTGAAAACTTGTAATGATGAGAAAGCACTAATGAAGCCTTTGGCCACACCCTGATGGAAAAATAAAGTACAATTGAATTTGTAATTTTAAGACAATAAATTATGCCTTTTAATGTAATGTTAAATGTAATACCAGTTAATTAGATTTGTGATGAAACAGCAGTTGCAACCATTTTTTTTAAAACACACAAAAAAAATGTCAATCCAACGCATTGGGAAGTCGTGATATAATGGTTAGCGATTCAGACTGGTTACCAAAGGTTGCGAGTTTGAGTCTCAGGCTGGCAGGAATTGTAGGTGGAGAGAGTGAATGTGCAGCGCTCTCTCCACCTTAAATACCGTGATTGAGGAGGCCTTTAGCAAGGCACCGAACCCCCAACTGCTCCCTGGGTGCTGCAGCATAAATGGCTGCCCAATGCTCCAGGTGTCTGTTCATGGCGTGTGTGTGTGTGTGCACTTTGGATGGGTTAATTGCAGAGCATGAATTCTGAGTATAATCTGAAGGATGCCGACCGCAAGACGCTCTTAAACGCTCCAGTCACTCCCTCCGGCCTCTTTGGTGACACCGTGGAGTTGGTCACTGATCGTTTCTCCGAGACGCAAAAGCGCGCCAAGGCGATGAGCCACGTGATGCTGCCCCATCGCTCACTCTAGTCATAGTCTGCGAGGTCCCGCTCTTCTTGTGCACCTCGCTAGACTCAGGGACCAGTTAGACAGACAACCGTGACGCCCCGCCCCAAACCGGACGCTCGTTTCGGCCGAAACAAGCAGTAGTCAGGGCCTGGAAGGAAACGTCAGGGTCAGAGAAGGAGCCCACGCCGCGAGATTTGAAAAAAACTATTCACTCAATATTTTTCAAATATATTTGTGTAGACTTAAGATAATATGTCCTCTCAACTAAGCCCAAGCAATAAAATTAGCTCAACTTAAATATTTTTGTCCTTCCATCATTTTGGAATGTACATTATACATTTTCATTGTTTCAGTGCTTTCTACAGTCTCAGCTAAATATGCAGAGAAATAGTTGTCTCTGCATATCAAAGCCATTTGTAGGCAGATTTTCCCCGAAAAGTGTGAACACTGTGGTTTTGTGGCACATTGTCTGTGTCGGTGGCCTGACATGTCTTTTGCTGAACTAATGTCATGAATTTTTACTGAGACTACCTTTTTTATTAGAATAATTAGAAAAACCAGTTGTGACACTGGAAATGTCTACACTGGTTAAAAATTGATTAATCAGTTGTCCCAATGTTTATTATGCAATGGTCTCTTTAGTAGTGAATGGACTTGTGTGCACGATCAGTGTTGGGAAGGTTACTTTGGAAATGTAATAGGTTACAGATTACAAGTTACCCTGTTTAAAATGTAATAGTAGTGTAACTTTTTCAATTACTTTATTAAAGTAATGTAACTGATTACTTTTGATTACTTTTTGATTACTTTTAAAAATCTCTAATAAATGTTTATTTGCAACCGTTAATAATTTTCAAACATTTACACCATGCAGGTTTAACCTTAAAGTAGAGCTCAATCGGTGGCCTATGTGCTTCGTGCTTCAGTAGGCCTATGTATAGTAAATGAAACCGCATGTCTGCATCAATTTCCATGAGGGGTGGTATGGGAAAAAATTCAGACCAGGAAATCTCAAACTCATACAAACAAATTCATGGACAACACTATTTTTTTATTTATGGACGTCACATAAAAAAGTTTTAAATCTTTAGTTTGGGGACATGCAAAATAATTAAAAGTTCTCTCCTAAACTGCACCTTCACTTCCATTTTTCTTTTCAGTCTCTTTATTTTGCCCTGTTATCCATCTCTCTCATGACTTTAATACTCAAGATTTAACAAAACTATACTTTCTAAATTGCATCACTAAATTACTACTGTAAAATTACAATAGATAATATTGAAGTCGTTTATACAGTATTTTGAGTGAGTGTGATCAATGTGCTGTTGCTCTTTGACTAAGTGAACAAATACAAAACTACAATAGCATCTTTACAGATGAAATCCTGAACAGAAGTGTCGCTTCTCTGCTCCAGCTGTGCGCTACAGTCCACTCCGGTCTCTCTCTCTCGCATTGATTACTCAGAGTCTGATCCAAACCGTTTGGCGGAGGCACGGAGAGGGCGCGAGTCACGACTAACCGATCCATGATTTATTAGAGATTTAATTATCGAATAGCGGATTCGGAAATGATCGCTTTAGTACATTCGGCAGGCAATTATACAATAATAATATTAAAATAGCGGGACAAATCGTCTGCCAGGCCTCCGGGAATTGTCTTGGTTCTCCAGATGTCCGGTCCGCACCTGTTTTCCACAGACACGCAGAACGTGCAGGATTCATAATGTCTTTTGCGGCTTAATATTCACAGACACTAGTCCATGCTTTGATTCAAGTGTACTGGCCTACTTTTGATTTATTTGTCCAAAATGTGGCATATTCTGTCCGCGTTAGGCAATAGCAATCCCGTTTTTATGACTGGATTCTACGAACCAGACTGTTTCTGCATCGCGGAAATTATAGGGCCGTGTGTCTCAGAAGAAATCATTTAAATCTGTATGTGGATGTGTGAAATATTCATATGTAATCCCCTTTGTAATCTTAAAAAATTTCATAAGTAACTGTAATTCAATTACTAATTTTTTTTAGTAACTGTAACTGATTACAGTTACATTTATTTTGTAATTAAATTACGTAACGCCGTTACATGTAACTAGTTACTCCCCAACACTGTGCACGATCTACCTAGGGAACTGACTGAGATGAAGTCTGCTTTGATAACAGCCTTGTGAAAGGATTTAGTTGTTTAATCTCATTCGGAACGACAAAATCCTCTCCGAAATGCCTTCACGAAAACAGAGACGCCATGTAATCCGGCCCGTTTGAAAAGAGTAGTGATGGGAATTTCGGATCATTTTACAGACTCAGACCTTTGAGTCTCGTTCAGCAAAATGAACAAATCTTTTTTTGAGTAATTTTGTTAATTTTTATCAAAATATAATTAAAATGTTACGTGTTCACTAACATGTCTAATAATACATATGCAAACGTTGATCACACTACAAAATGATACAAAACTATAATGCTATAAGAAACAGAAAATAATAATTTATTGTTTACCTGGGTCTTCTGTCTATGATTAGCTCACCTCGCCTCATATCTGAAGTCTTTGGGTTTGAGTCGTTCTTTCATCAGTGACAGACCCATAAGCTTTAACCTATGGAGTCTGAGCCGGCAAGAGAATTGATTAGTTTATCTATCGAGTCATCGGGTTTGAGTCGTTCCTTCATCATGTGACAGACCCATAAGCTTTGACCATAGACTGCATAAAAGGAGTTACCCTGGCAACATATTTTTTTTCTCTTAATGATTTTAAATGTACTGCCTGTTTTAATGTTTGTATTGTTTAGTAATACTAAAAAAGACTGTATAAAAGGCTTTAACCTATCGTTCGTTCTTTTGTCACGTGATGTGACCGCATTGGATTGAGAAATAAATTTACAAGCTTCCTTACAAACGGTTGCATAGTCATTATTATCATCATCATCATTATTATAATTATTATTTACTCTTAAAGTTCTGTAGAGTACAGTTTCTGGCCTCAAATTGTAACTTTTTTACTTCTTGCAGTTTATAAATGTGTGAATTTCTGTCATGATGGTTATTTTTCCATACACTGAATGTTGTAACAAAGGTAATAAAAGGGTTGGTCATTATTATTATTAAGTCTCTTGCCGGCTTAGACTGCATAGGTTAAAGCTTATGGGTCTGTCACTTGATGAATGAATGACTCGAAAAATCTGAAGACTCATGAGATGAACTGATCAATTCTCTTTCTGTCTCAAGACTGCATTGGTTACGCTTATGGGTCCGTCATGTGATGAACGAACGACTTGAAAAACCTGAAGACTCATGAGATGAACTAATAAATTCTTTTTCCAGCTCAGACTGCATTGACTGAAACAGGTGAACTACTAGACTAATTCCAGTACAGAACCTATAGAATTATGCGCACACGTGACTGAATGAATCACTCCCAGAGATGACTTATTCTTCCCGAGTTACATTAAAGATTCATTGAAAATTAACGAATTGTTCAAAAAAACGACCCATCACTAGAAAAGAGCCTAGCATTGGCTTATAAAAGACAGAGACTGTGCGATTTCTTCATATTTTTTAAGTGAAAGTGACGTGACATTCAGCCAAGTATGGTGACCCATACTCAGAATTCGTGCTCTGCATTTAACCCATCCGAAGTGCACACACACAGAGCAGTGAACACACACACACTGTGAACACACACACACCCAGAGCAGTGGGCAGCCATTTCAATGCCTTGCTCAAGGGCACCTAAGTCGTGGTATTGAAGGTGGAGAGAGCACTGTACATGCACTCCCCCCACCCACAATTCCTGCCGGCCCGAGACTCGAACTCACAACCCTTCGATTGGGAGTCCGACTCTCTAACCATTAGGCCACGACTTCCCTAATATCACGGAAACACGAAAATATCATACAACAGGCCAAAATTAAATAAAAATTAATTATAGTAACACAGCTTTTAACATTAAGGGTTAGTTCACCCAAGAATGAAAATGTATCCATCTTCTACTCACCCTTGAATCGACCTAGGTGTATGTGACTTTCGTCTTTCAGAATAATCCAATCCAAGTTCTATTAAATATTGTCCTTGCTCTTCCAAGCCTTTCAATGGGGGTAAGTGGGTGTTTGTTGTCAATAGTTCAGAAAATGTGAAATAAAGTGTGCGCATCTGTAATAAAATGTCCCTCACACGGCTCCGGGGCATGAATAAAGGCCCACTGTAGCGAATCCATGCATTTTTGTAAGTTAAATATACAGATTTCAAACGTAATAAACACTTTTTTTCACACTGCTGCTGACTGTTGCGAATCAAAAACACGTGCAGGCGGATGTCGTAGTTCGTCAGTGCTGCATGGTTAGTAAGAGCGCGGAGAGAAAAAAAACCCCATAATGCTGGGTACAAATTAGAAGCACAAAACAAGGATTTCCAAAGAAAACATTTTGGGGATTTCAAAATAAGCCAAGAGGAGACTGATTTCCTTCTCGAGGCGGTAACTCAACATTACATCAGCTATTGTCGTATATGTCAGATTTGTGCAGGTCCCATTGATCCGCCCGACCTTCACCAGTTCTGTGTCACCTGCCTGGGCCTCGCCCACGCCCGAGGCGGCACTCACGGATGACACGTGCAACCACTGCGCCGAGCTACCAGTGCGCGCCCTCAGAGCCAGGAGAGAAGTTGCTCGGGCAACAGCAGGGATGAGGCTCACTGCCACCAGCGAGCTGCTGGTGTGCCCTCCCTTGCCCGAGGACGAGTTCATCGCTGTCGACTTCGCAGATGATAGCTTCCACCCCCCCCATGCCTCAGCGAACTTCGCCACCTTCAGAGCTGGTGAGGAAGACGACTCCATGTCGCTCTCTGTGACGGAAAAGGATTGGGCATCTCAGCCGAACCGCCCCGACCAAGAGGGCCCTGCAGACCTCCAGGAGGAGCTTGTCAGGGTCCTCAGCAAGGCCATCACGGAGCTGGACCTCGCTTGGAATGCACCTGACGAGCCTGTGAAGAGTAAGCTGGACTCGTGGTCCCTCCAGTTGGGCCGCCGACAGGTCGCATCGAGGAGAAGAACCCCATTCTTCCCAGATGTGCACAAGCACGTGGTGAAATCTTGGGTTGCACCTCAATCGGCACGCACTCACTCAGCCACGCAGGCCATGTTCGCGCACGTGGAAGGGGCAGAGGGCAACGGGTATGTGCGCATGCCCCCCGTTGAGGAGACTGTTGCCACGCACCTGTGCCCGGCAGTTTCACATGTGCCAGGCAGTTTCTGCTCTTCATCCCATGGCTATACTCCAGGTAATCCAGGACGAAACTGCTTCAATCCCTCAACAGCGGTGCAGTCGATGCTGGCGTCATCAGGGATCTGCGCGCAGCAATTGATCTCAAACCGGAAGCTCGTTTCGGCCGTGGTTAGGGCCTGGAAGGAAACGTCAGGGTCAGAGGAGGATCCCGCACCGCGGATTTGAAAATAAGCATTCATTCAATGTTTTTTTTTATATATTTGTTGTAGACTTAATATAATATGTCCTCTGAACTAAGCCCAAGCAATAAAATTAGCTCAACTTAAATAATTTTGTCCTTCCATCATTATGTTAATTGGATTTTTTACAGTGTATACATTTTCATTGTTTCAGTGCTTTCTACAGTCTCAGCTAAATATGCAGAGAATTAGTTGTCTCTGCATATCAAAGCCATTTGTAGGCAGATTTCCCCCGAAAAGTGTGAACACTGTGGTTTTGTGGCACATTGTTTGTGTCGGTGGCCTGACATGTCTTTTGCTGAACTAATGTCATGAATTTTGACTGAGACTACCTTTTTATTAGAACAATTAGAAAAGTGTTCTTGGAAACCCATATGAAAACAATCATTATTTTTTGTAATACTGCCTCAGAGGACACAGAAATAATATACCAATCTGAATAACCGCTCTAAAATGCGTATCTAATCATTAAACAAGATTTAAAAAATGTTGGTAATTTTTTAGTTTATGATACCATTCATGGATTAGTACTTTTAACAAACTGACCCCTGTAGTAAAGTATTCAAAAACTACAGTCTTATGAATATCTATAATGACTAATGCAAATGTGTTAATATAATCTGTAGCAAGCTGCACAGCAGTTGCTGTTATGTTAAAAAAGAAAATATGTAAAAGCGCATATAGTGCCAGGCTCTGTGCAAGATAAAGACCACAGGGATATATTTAAGTGAATGTCTCTTGCACATTCCTTCACATTTGTCATTATTGTGAAATGAATGGCAGTGCTCTTGTTCTTTTTTTTTTACTACTTTCATCAACAGAAAACCAAGTGATTGGGAAACTGCTGCCATATATCGAACATGAGGATGAGGCACAGTGTGGTCATAAGCCACAGATGTTATCGGCAGCCTGACTTGCTCGCTGGGTTCTGCAGACTACCTGTTTTTTTATACTAAATCAAAGTTGCACAACCACGCATAATTTGTTTTCAGTTAAACTTGATGCTTAAAGTGACTTCTGTTGTTCTGTCTAAAAGCAATCTCCAATATGTGTGCTTCCCGTGCCTGGGGTGTGTTACATTTATCCTGATGATGGTTTTGAAAAAGGATGTTGTTAAGCCCTGCAAAAGTACCTCAACATATTTGTTGACATGTTAACTGGGTCAGTGCTGCAGAAATAAGAGCTTGTGGTGTATGTGAGCTGTTATAACCAGAAAAAGAGGTATGTATTATCCCAGGCATCGAAGCATGTTTTTCTGACTGTTAGTAATGAAAAATGATTGAATACATTGAGACTTTTAAGACTACAGCGAACATGACCACTGGAACATTTAGTATATTTTAGCTGGAATTTCTTGGATTGTGTTGATGGCAAACAGTATTTGTATAATATAGGTTTAATAAAAATATATAAATGACAGTTATTAAAACTGGAGAGAACAAATAAAAAACAAGATATTAAATGTACATAGCAATTTATATATATTTTTTCATGCCTATTTCACTCTAACAGAGACTTACAGAATACATTATCTAACCCCAATTAATCTTAACCAATCAGGTTTAAGGGGGTGGGTTTCTTTCGAAGTAATTCAGCAAAAACGCTTACTAACTCAGTCACATCACTCTCAGGTTAAAAGAGAGATAGACCATCAAACCTGCTGTGAGTATCAGACAATTATTTTGATTTACTGATGTGAAATCTTTTGTGTATATATATATATATATATATATATATATATATATATATATATATATATATATATATATATATATATATATATATATATATATATATATATATATATATATATATATTATTTTTGTAATACTATCCTTTTTTGTAATACTATCATTTTTTGTTTTAATTAAACATTTTGTGGTATTTATTTCCTCCTAAAAAGGTTTTTTAACAGTCTTGTATTTCCTCAGTCTCAGAAACATGACAGATCAAACTCCACAACAGACAATGCCAATGAATGACAGCTCCACAAACCAGACTTGTGATGTTTTCATCTACAAGGAGTCTGCACGGATCATCTTTCCCACTTTCTATTGCCTGGTTTTTATCATCAGCGTGGCAGGTAACAGCCTGGTCCTCCGCATCACCTGTCAGAATAAGCAGAAGATGAACTCCACCACCATATATATCATCAACCTGGCCATCTCTGACACCCTCTTCACTTTGGCTCTTCCCGGCAGGATCATCTACTACATCCAAGGCTTCGACTGGCCTTTTGGAGATTTCCTGTGCCGGCTGACTGCCATGATCTTCTACAGCAATACCTACGCTAGCATCGCCTTCATGACCTGCATCAGTGTAGATCGCTACTTGGCCATGCTGCACCGTCAGAGATGTCAAAGACTAAGGAAAAACAAAGTTGTGCGAGGTATCTGCATTCTGGTATGGGTGGTGGTGCTTCTTGAGACGTCTCCTCTGCTCATGAAGAACACCATGGAACACAGGTCCAGTCATCGAACGTGCATGGAGTTCTCTAATTTTGATAGCCCCAGGATGGCATACGTTCTCCTGTTTGCTTGCATAATTGGGTTTTGCATTCCATTGGGACTCATCCTGTGCTGCTACAGTCAGGTCAGCTACAAGCTCTCCAAGACAGCCAAGGAAAACCCGGTGACCAGCAGGTCTGGCAGCAACAGCAGGGCCAAAAATATGATCCTACTCATTCTGCTGAGCTTTGGCGTGTGCTTCAGTCCCTACCACATCAACATCATTCAGTATGCAGTTAGAAGGCTGTACAATGAGCCCACTTGTGAGGACTTAAAGACTTTGAAAATGTCCCTGCAGGTAACCGTTTCCATGATGAACTTTAACAGCTGCCTTGACCCTATTATTTACTTTTTTGCCATCAAAACGTACAAGCAGAGAGTCATGAGTCTTTTTAAGAGCTACCTTTCCGTTTCAGCATCCTCAAGGAGCATGCAGGAAAACAGCAGCAGTAACACATGAGGGCCAATATTATGTTAAGAAAAATATGATGGTGCAAACTGCAGAGGAAATGTCTGCACACGTGTGAAAATTTTGTTAGATAGCTGTAGAGTGCAGAGTTTCATACTTTTTATTTCTGAGCATATGGCATACAATTTCTTATCATTGATGGTGTATCTGTTATTTTGTCTTGGGATTTTTGACTAATCATGTACTAATCATGTACTATCATGTACTAATCCTCATGTTGTTCCAAACCCATACGAAATTTGTTCATCTTCAGAACACAAATGAAGATATTTTAATCAAATTTGAAATTTCAAAAAAAAATTTTTTTGTAATAATCAATGAATCATGCAATTTAATCCAAGTCTTTTGAAGAGACAGGATTGGTTTATTTGATAGCCAGCTTTGATTTTGGTTTTTTTCCAAATAAAAATTGATATCCTAATTTATGTCCTGAAAATACACAAAAGTCTTTTTTGGCTTGAAATGACATGAGGGCGAGTAAATAATGACAGAACTTATCTATTATCATTTTAGAGTGAACTAAGAAAATTAGTTAATTTGAAAAGTCCCACATAAAGGTCAAGGAGGCTAAAAGACCATTTTGAGTAAGAATGAGTTATTATGTAGGTAAATGTTAATACCTATTGACATTTCCATAAGCTGCTGTGTAAATACTGTGTTTTGCTTAAAAAATGCTCACAATGTGTGTTACATTTCGAGCAACCCCTATAACGGCATTTTCCATTTGGGAATTTGAAGCTCATGTAGCTGTTGGGCTAAACAACTTTCTCTGAATATCAATTAAAGAGTTCATTTCCAAGCTGTTACGTTTTATTTCAGTTATCATCTCCAGCTGCCTACGCAACACTAAAAAAAGTGCGAAAAATGTTTTTGATGACCTAATTTGCCATTTAGTTATCAACCCCTGGGAATGCACAACAAGACTCTGAGTGCCACAACAAGAAGTAATTTATCTATAATCAGAAATCACATCTCAATGTTTCTCAGAATGGCATGCCACTTGATTCACTCTTTGTAGCTCTGACATATGAGACGTATCAACTGAAACAGTGTAACTACGAAATGGCGATGACTTCACCGTCACACTCTTCTGTGTGGGCAGCAGGGACCAAAAAGCGCATGGCAGCACATGTTTGATGGGAGCATGTGGGTGTTAAACACACACATGGCAGTAGTGTTCTTTTTCCTACTTTAATTTCACCTGAGCTTCAGAACAGGATATCATCAACATAACCACAAGCACATAAAGTGTCTTTTTAGCTGCTACAGGTGGTTTGCTAGACTTTGTTGTGTATACCATGAAGTTACGTGTCTATAAAAAAATGCGGAGAATGTGGCAAGCATACAGCAGCCTGCAATACATAAGGATGTAGGTGGCAGATAATGTGGGTGGTAAAATTGTCTTTGTAGAGAATATATGTTCAAAGAATATAATTTGAATTTATCAACGATTAGAAATGCACAATATCTAGCAAAAACATTAAATGACATTTTCTCAACCTCACCACATACCAACATCCTCTATTTTCTTTAAATATGTGGTACAAAACATTCACAGTGAAATGAATACAATTTTTGTACCTCGTTAAGTTAACCAGATCTATGTAAAAATTCTTATTTACTATATGATAAAAATAAAATTAAAATGGATCATATATAATTGTTTATTTATTGCACCAATAAAGTCACACGAATATTTTCCACCCTAATTCTGCTCTGACCCCTAACTCAACCCAATGTTGGGGGGGGGGGGGGGGGGTTATTTAATTTATTTTTTTTGTCTACGTAAACAGCATTTTCATCAGTGAAATGAGTAATGCTGAATTCACACGTCCACCCAAATGCCTTAATCCCCAGTCAGAGCAAAATATAAAAATGGTCTAATAATTTCTTTTTCTTTTTTTTTTCCATATGTCAGTCTTCCATTAACGTATGTTTCAGATAAACTCACAGCAAGTGGTATACACACACACACACACACACACACACACACACACACACACACAAAATAACAATTTTGGTTGGGTTGCGACAGTTCACATCACTCATTTCCTGTCCTAGTTTCTGAGTTGATGTTTATTTTGGATTTGACACATAAATAGGCATATTAGTTCACCATAATGCATACAGAAATACAGATACTTCTACTGTGAGAGAATTTTTGGGGAGGTAACCCAAAAAATAAACTTTTTTAAAAAAGTTTTTTTTTTTTTTTTTTTTTACCCAAATTAGCTTAGCAAATTAGTCATAGTCATTTTAGCCAGTTCCAAACTTAAAGGATTAGTTCGTCAAAAAATTACTGTCTTTAGTTACTGACCCTCATGCCGTTTCAAACCCATAAGACCTTTGTTCATCTTCGGGAACACAAATTAAGATATTTTTGATGAAATCTGAGAGCTTTCTGACCCTCCATAGACAGCAATGCAACTGAATGTTCCCAGAAAGGTAGTACGGACATTGGTAAAATATGTGAAATGTGTCATCAGTGGTTCAACTGTAGTTTTATGAAGCTAGGAGAATACTTTTTGTGCACACAGAAAACAAAAATTCTTTATTCAACAATTCTTCTTCCCCGAGTTAATGTCTTCTGGTATTATTGAGAGCACCACGACACATGTGTGTGCATACAATAACTATTTGACCTATAAAGTCCTTACTATGTTTCTGGGTCAAGGAACATTTCAGTTACATTGCTGCCTGTGGAGTGTCAGAAAGCTCTCAAATTTCATCAAAAATATTTTAATTTGTGTTCCAAATAAGAATGAAGGTCTTACGGGTTTGGAACAATATGAGTAATGGCAAGAACTACCTCTTTAATGTTTGACAGGAAAGAAAACAAGGCTGTAAAGGTTACAAGTTACATGTGTTTAATAGATTGTACAGTGGTTAACCTTACAATTGTTCAGCTAACAATGTATTTCCAATAAAACCCTTTGCAGTAGACACAAACTCAATTCTTTTTTAAAAGTATGAGATTCAGGACTCCTTTTTTTATCCTTGTAATATTCAATATAGTGTCTGTCCTGACTAAAGTTTATGGCATCTCAATGATTTCATGCAGCCTAACACCATTAAAATCTTCTCATAAATCTCCACCTTGGTTTTAGTGCTGGTAAAAACTATTTTGTATTTTTGTGTGTGCTGTGGGCAGAAAGAAGTTCTCAACTTTTGTCTCATGTGAACGCTCTCCTTTCTTAAGGTTTTTGAGGAAGCTGTGGTAGCTTGGTTGAAACTTTTCACTAAAATTACTACAGTGCACTCTGAACTCACATACAATTTCTGTATCAAAACATAAGGCAAAACTCATTGCAGGTGCGCTAAAAGTTTGAGGTTTTGACTTTAAAATGTCTTCTTGTTGGGTTTTTGGCTGCCAGAATAGAAGGAACAGCACTTTTGTTTCAAAACTAAAGTTTTAACGGATCCCGGCAGACATTCCTTCACAGAAATCAAGAAGACAATTGTGGTTGAATACAATACGGCGTACAGACTGGACGGAGATGATCATAAATAATGTTCGTTTTTGCAGTGCACACTTCATATCAGGTAAAATAATATATGCATATGAACTGGTGTGTTGGTTTTATCTAGTAAATCTAAAAATAATACACATTGCTAATCATAGTTAGCCCAGCGATAGGTTACATTAGAAAATAAGCCTTGACAAAATTCCCCATACCATCCAAAAGTAACTCATATGGCCGTATGTCATAAGGGTCAGGTAGCCTGCTTCCATCCGCGAGAGTTAATAAAAAAAAAAAAAAGCTGTCACGGTCCCGCAGAGTCAGGGACTGTTCATATTCGGACAGTTCCGAACCTTCTTCTGCATCCACGTTTAATAAATCCCTCCTAAAACGTGCTAGCTTACGCTTGTCAACATTGCGTCTACGCCTCTTTTTGCCTCCAGCTAAGCCCCGCCCACCCGGAGACGTTGGAATGTTTACAAACTTTTAAGGGGTCTATACCATAGACAGTAAAAGAAATGGACACAGCGACCCCATTGGAACTCAATTGAGACAAGTGAAGCCCGTTTTTAGCTATTTTTAGCACTTCCGTTTCTGACGCCAGACTCAAACTAAGCTTGATGACGTCAGCAACCTGTCTGACATTTGTAAATCTTCTAGTAGCTGTGCGTGCAAACTGCCATCGTTAATCTTGCAGAGACGGTGAGCTTGAGTTCTTTGGCGTGAGTGAGAAGGAGTACGTATTCTGATTAATTATTTTGTATAGTATTTTAAAATGTAACGCCAGTACGCCATATTAAGTTAATTGCCTGCAAGCTTCTCCTCCTGTCTGTACGGTAATGCGACAGAGAGTCGAGTGGTTATGACGCAATCGTTAGCCTATTTTTACAAAAACTGTTTCTACGGGGCCATAATGTAACATAGAAGGTAATGGAGCCCTTTATACATTGTCGTGTATCTTTAGAAATAAATAATGGACAAATGGAGTCTTTAAACGCCTCAGATGTAAAGTTATTCGATGTCAAAGTGACGCCAAAATGAATGGGAGGTCAATGGGATGCTAACGCAAGTGAAGTTCTGCTACAAGATGGCGGCACCTGGCCCACTTCAACTTCCGGTCGACTTCCTTGCCGCCTGGTCTATATTGAGACCTGTGGGTGAAAAGGATTTGAATATGCAGAAGGGGAACTGTCTATTACTGCTGGAGCTATGTGGCAACAATATAAAATTAGGTTACATAATGAATGGAACTGTAAACTTAATCATGGGGTTTGCATGAACAGTCATTCAATTATTCAAAACACTCGCACATTTACACAAAATAATATGGATATTAGTAATTTATTGTAGTGTTTCAAATTAAAATGGCTATAAAGTAGTTGTACTTATATGATTTAAATCATTTTTAAATATCATTTACTGGTACAGCTGCACATCTACAACTTGAAGGAGGCATCATATCTACAGATCAGAATGTCAAATGAAAGGAATAGTTCACGCCAAAATGAACCTTTGCTGAATATTTACTCACCCTCACCCTATAAATGACCCACTGTAGGTCGTTTGGTTAAATTATTATGCAGTTTGTTTATTATGAGCCACCGTACTGTGTTGGGGCATCCAATCAGAATGCCCGGTGGCGAGTTGGTTTTGTTCTCTGATCTGTATCGGCTGGCGGTTAACAGAAATGTGAGATTAAATGCAGTCATCTACATTCAGTGTGATCATTGACTCAAGAAAACATATTCAAACATTCTACATGTTAGAAGTGAGTACGAACTTCTCGCCAGTGAGTATTTCTTTCTGTCGTCGTTGAACAACCTGTTACATTGGACTGTGCTAGCATAGCTATCGCCATTTGACAACGTTGTTTTCCTCTAACTTTACCCAACGTAATGGCGGATGGATTTCGCAGACCCGACCCTCTCGTTTTTGATGAAAATATCGCCGAGAATTGGCGTATTTTTGAGCGGGAGTACAATATTTTTATTGCTGCCGCACATTCGGACAAGCCAGCACCGAACGAGAGCGTTCTTTCGCCTACGCTGCTGAAGTGCGCGCGCCGGGAGATGGCGGAAGGATCATTACACCTGCTTAATCTTGAGAGGACCCCGAATGTTTGAAGAAAAAATTCTGTGAAATCTGCAATCCTCAAAACAACAGGACGATGGAAAGACACAAATTTCATACCAGAGGTCAGAAACAAGGTGAGAGCATTGAATCATTCATTAGTGATTTAAGGATTAAGGCTAAACACTGCAGCTTCGGAGACCTTACAGAGGAGCTGATCTGTGACCGCATCATGTGTGGCGTCACCAGTGACACTTTGAGAAAAGCTCTGTTAAGAGATAGCGAGCTTACACTTGCCAAAGCCATTTCAATATGTCGGATACACGAGATGACCGAGGAAAGCAGCAAGATGTTATCATCACAAAGTAATGCTGCCAGCGTGGATGCAGTTAGGTTAGTTTCAAATAGAATGCAGTATGTAAAGTCCCAGCACCCCTCACAGACTATCACGAGGTGCAATAATTGTGGAGGCAGCCACGCAGCAAAGCGGGAAAAGTGTCCAGCATTCGGACAACAGTGTCACAGCTGCCAAAAGTTTAACCACTTTAAAAGTTGCTGCAAGTCTAAACTGTGCAGCCAAAATATGCAACATCCTAGACAGAAAACTGGCAGACAGACTGTTAATGAGATAGAAATAGAGGAACAAACATGTGAAGATGGAACGTTTTATGTGGACGTTGAAGTTGACAGTCACGTTGATTGTGTGATTTTAAAAGCCATTGAAAAAGATGAAGGATTTGTCACAATGCATATAAACGGCAAGCCCACTGAGATGAAAGTGGACACAGGAGCAAAATGCAATGTGATGTCACTTGACACTTTCAGGGGACTTAATAGCGGTGAATTACTTGTAAAACAGAAGAACGCGGCTAGCCTTGTTGCCTATGGAGGCACCAGAATAGAGACCAGTGGCGTCGCCACTCTTCGGTACTGTTTAAAGGAGCAGAACCGCTCATTGCCGTTTTTTATTGTGGACAGAGCAGTGCAACCACTGCTAGGATTTCGTGCATGTATGGACATGGGGGTTGTGAAAATGAGTTCAGACATCCATCAGATCAGCGTGGAGAGCGGCACGGACTTCAGCTCACAGACATTTACACAGTACAAAGACCTGTTCAGTGACGAGTTGGGAGAACTTCCGGTCACATACTCCATGATTTTGGATACCAGCATACAGCCTATCGTCCGGCCAGCTCACCGTATCCCTGTTGCAATGCAAGAAAGAGTTAAAGCTGAACTTGAACGTATGCAAAGCATAGGTGTCATAACACCAGTCACGCAACCAACCGACTGGGTATCATCCATGGTGGCAGCACATAAGAAGGATAAGCGAGAAATCAGACTATGCATCAACCCCAAAGACCTCAACACCGCACTGAAAAGACCCCATCACCCAATGCGCAGCGTTGAAGAGGTGGCAGCACAAATGTCCGGGGCAACAGTGTTTTCTGTCCTGGATGCAAAGAATTCGTTCTGGCAGATACGTCTTGACAAGAAATCGTCACTGCTGACCACATTCAGCACTCCATTTGGACGCTACAGATTTCTAAGGATGCCCTTCAGCATAAATTCCACAAGTGAAGTATTTCAGCGCTCCATGGAACAACTGTTTGCGGGTTACCCCTGCTCAATCATCGTCGGTGACATTATCATAGGAGGCCGCGGAGTGGCCGAACATGACGCCAACTTGAGAAAGGTGCTCGAAAGGGCACGGGAAGTCAATCTCAGGTTAAACCCGAACAAGTGTAAATTTCGCCTGGACCAGGTAGCCTACGTAGGCCACATCAAGTGTAGGCCTAAAAACAGACCCGTCTAAAACTGCAGCGATCAATGACCGCACTACAACGCTTCCTGGGCATGGTCAATTACCTTAGCAAGTACATCCCAAATCTCAGCGACATTGCAGCGCCCCTTAGGAAACTCACCTGCAAAGAGACAGCGTGGTGCTGGTTTCAACAGCATCAAGAGGCTTTTGAGCGCCTCAAATCATGCCTGTCCAGCCCACCAGTACTGGCATACTACAATGTCAAAGACCCAGTTACACTGACTTGCGACGCGTCATGTTATGGACTAGGAGCAGCATGCTTACAGAACGGTAGACCAGTAGCCTTCGCATCGCGTGCTCTCACGGACACGGAGACGCGATATGCTCAAATAGAAAAGGAGCTTCTGGCTGTTGTGTTTGCCTGCACAAAATTCAAAGACTATGTCTACGGAAAGCCCACAATCGTAGAAACTGACCACCAGCCTTTAGTCACCATCATGAAAAAGCCCATCCATGCCGCTCCTGCCCGTCTCCAGAGAATGTTGCTTCGGCTGCAAAGCTACGACATCAGCCTGATCTACAAAAAGGGCAAGTACGTGTACTTGGCAGACACCCTCTCAAGAGCTCCCAGCTCACAAGCACCACACAGCCCTGTTGAAAACGGTGACTACGAAGTCAACAACGTGAGCTACATGGGATGAGGTGCTACAAACGATTACCACTGTCATTTGACGTGGATGGCCCACCAGAGAAAGCCAGCTCCAGTCTGCCATTAGACAATTTTTTCCATACAGAGATGACAGTGGAGGATGGTATCGTCATGAAAGGCCATAAAGAAGGCCATAAAGCCGTCATTCCACGATCCCTGCACAAGGAGTACATCAACATTGTACACAAAGGCCACCCAGGTATTGAGGCAACCAAGCGAAAAGCTAGAGGTGTAATTTTTTGGCCCACAATGTCAAAGAACATCACAGAAGAGTTGCTCTCATGTGCAGTATGCAATAGCACAGAGTCGCATCAGCGGAAAGAGCCCCTCCAGCTCCACCCTGTCCCAGATCTGCCATGGTCCACAGTGGCCGCAGACATCCTTGATTGGCATGGCAAACACTATCAAGTTCTCTTGGATTCGTATTCCGGCTGGTTCGAAGTCGACCTCCTTCGAGACTTGACCTCATCATCCGTTATATCCAAATTAAAAAGACACTTTTCGGTACATGGTATGCCTCACATACTCCTCACTGACAATGCTAGACAATACACCAGCCAGCACTTTAAGGATTTTGCTGAGCAATGGGATTTTACTCATACCACAAGCAGCCCAGAGTTTTCCCAGTCAAATGGACTCGTGGAAAAGGGCAGTCCGCAGTGCCATGCAACTCATGGAGAAATCACATAGGGATTGGTCTGATGTGTTTCTCAATATTCTGAACCTCCGAAACATTCCCCGGGACCCAACATTAGGCTCTCCTGCTGAGCGCCTTATGTCTCGCCAAACTCGCGCAGCCATTTCGGTGAGTACTAAACTGCTGGAGCCTACCCCGAGGAATATCAAACAAGTCACCGCTCAACTCCTCAACAAAAGACTCACACTGAAGCGCTGCTATGACAAGTCGAGTCACCCACTACAGCCGCTGGCAGAGGGACAAGTGGTCCGCATGCAGACAGTGAAAGGCTTCGACAAACTTGGAACAGTAAAGGAGATGAGTAAGGAACCACGGTCCTACATAGTTCAAGCAGATGGGAAGGCTTACAGGAAAAATCGCCGTCACATACTTCCTGTGGCTGAGCAGCCATTACCGCAGCTCCTTAATGACCCAGACCCTCAGGACACCAGCTCCCCTAAGGTGGACAGTTTTCCTTCACCACAAATGCCGACACCAAACACTGCGCAACTACAATACCCATCGTCCCCCCAGCCCACAGCGCGATCACCCATTAAGAACCACGACACACCATACACCACACGTTCAGGTCGCATCTGCAGACCAAATCCCAAATACATGTGAAAAAAAAAAAAGTTTTCTTCTTTGTGTAATTTCACCCCAGCTATCCAGCGTGTCCAGTGTTGTGACATTTTGAAGGACTTTAAACACTCTTGGTGATCAGTAGGTTACGAAGAGGCCCAACTGTTAAAGTGCAATGTGAGGTATTCTAACCTAATTTGTTTGGTTCATGTTGCAAAGTTATATTTACCAGTGATGCCTTGTTTGATAGGGCTAAATACTAAAAGGAAGAGATGTAGGTCGTTTGGTTAAATGATTATGTAGTTTGTTTATTATGAGCCACTATAATGTGTTGTGGCATCCAATCAGAATGCCCGGTATAAATTCAAATATCAGTATTCAACATTTTATGTTTACAATATCAAAACAGTATTAATGCATTTTTAACTGCAGGGTAAATATTAATGCCCTGCATTAAACAGTGTGTGAATGCATCTAATGCAGCTTTTGTGTTTTCTCTGCAGATAATTTTTTTCAATACTGATTTCATTTATTATTCTAATCGACTGAATCAATTTAAAAATTTGACTGAAAAGATGATGCAAACACACACACAGACACCCACACACACACACAAAAGCCTTAAAAAGGTATAAATGCCCATAAAAGATAAAAATCCATTTAAACTTACTGGAAAAAACAAAACAAAACAATTTTTTTCTATTAGTTCATTATGCCAAACAGTCTCTGGTTAACCTTATAGTTTGCTTTATAAGCACATATGAAAATAACTACATCACATAGAGCTATACAATGTTTATGATTTATAAATTATGAAATTATATCAAGACTGTCTTAAAATTAACATATACAGGTATGTAGCTGCTTAAATCAATGTTCACACTAAATATACTTTCTGGCTCAAGGTATAACGTGACTGAATTCTGCTAAATCCTAAAAATGCAATAATGAAGCATTACTGCCATCTTGTGACTAAACACAGCAAACTTTGGGAACCAGTTATTGTGACCAAAAAATGTGGCAATTAGGGGCTGTTCAAAGCAAATAAACTAAACAAAAGAAAATGCAGATATTATTATTATTGTTATTCAATATAACTGAAAAAAAGTTTATTTTTAATGTTCATATGTGAAATGTTACATTTCTGCTATTGCAATTTATATATTATTAAGTTAAATAAGGATTACATCTTCATCCTTGATTTGCTCTTATATGGCTCCAAGGGAAGTCCTTTCAAAACAAAAAGTTCCATATCACTTTCCAAATTATCACAGTCAACACTTTTGCATTAGTAGATTCTTCTGTCACGATATGTTCAGGAAAAGGGCAAGCAAAATACCTTTTCATTTATTTATATATTACTCTATGTAAATCAAAGTACAGTATGCTTTTCACAATACATTTCCAAAGTGGCTTTACAAAACTCAACAAACCCCCAGTGAGCATGCCAAAACAGATTGTGCCAAAGAAAACTCTAGTTAGATATTTAAGATCCTACTTGAGGAAGAAACGTACTCGGTTACTAAACGTAACCTCGGTTCTCTCTAGAAGAGCGAACGAGTACTGCGTCTTAGCTAAGACGCTATGGGAAAAGTCTCTTTTCACGAAATACTGAAGCAAAAAATTATCCTTAATTTTGTATTTTTGTAAAGCGCATTTGCAGCAGTACATAGCCATAGGCGAGACGGCTCGTTCGCTCATTGGCTTGTTCTGCGGCAACTGCACAGCCTATCGAGCGCAGGCTGATGCAACATCAGACCAATAAGGGCGCTTCGCGCCCTTCTTGCCACTTCCCGCCGAAACGGGTGTGGCCCAACCTATAAAAGGAGCTCGAAAAGGCTGACTCACCTGATTTATTTCATTGCCGAAGCGAACCAGAGTGAAACGTACGCACGGCAGAGAACGCAGTACTCGTTCGCTCTTCTAGAGAGAACCGAGGTTACGTTTAGTAACCGAGTACGTTCTCTTACGAGAGCACTCTCGTACTGCGTCTTAGCTAAGACGCTACGGGAACCCAATGTAAAACGCCGTGCGCGCAGGGATCACACACCAATAAACCTGAAGCAACGCCCAGGATTTACAGTGCACAGTCACCTGAGGGACTCACAGAGAGTCCAGGACAGAAAGGGGGAAAGCCCTCCGTCCCATATCTAGCAGCATCCGTAGATGCGGCAATATGACATCACACAGCCGAGGCAAGGCCTGACCAATGTGGCAATGCGGGTCTTACGCAATACTGCCCATATAACAGTCGGCAGCGCATAGCGCTCGTGAACTCAGAATTCCCCTCAGGGCCCTGATTCGTCTATACCGACAGCAGCCTTGCTTGCAAGGCGGGAACCTCCAGGTTATAGAACCTGATAAATGTAGACGGCGAGGCCCAACCTGCCGCCATACATATATCCTGCAAGGAGATCCCAGTAGACCACGCCCACAACGAGGCGACGCCTCTTGTGGAGTGTGCTCTGACGCCCAACGGGCACTGAAGGCCCCTGGAAGCGTAAGCTAATGCTTTGGCATCAACTATCCATCTGGATAGAGTCTGTCTCGAAACAGCCATTCCCTTGGAACGTCCACCGAACGAGACAAATAGCTGATCAGTCTACCGAAAGGCAGCAGAGCAAGACACATAAGCTCTTAAAACCCTGACAGGGCAAAGAAGACTTGAGTCTCCATCCTCCCCTGACACCGGCAGGGCAGACAGGGCAATAACCTGAGCCCGAAACGGCGTGTTGAGGGATTTCGGCACATAACCGTGCCTAGGTTTGAGTATGACTCTTGAGTCATTGGGCCCAAACTCCAAGCACGACTGGCTCACCGAGAGCGCGTGCAAATCACCCACACGCTTCACAGAAGAGCCAACAAGAATACTGTCTTGAACGACAGATGCTGAAGGCTAATCGATTGGATAGGCTCGAAAGGGGGACCCTTCAAGGCCTCCAAAACCGCCGCGAGGTCCCACATAGGGACTGACGGAGGTCTGGGAGGATTCAGCCTCCTAGCTCCTCTGAGGAACCGGATGACTAAATCATTCCTTCCTATTGACTGACCGGACGCCGTTTCAGAAAACGCCGCGATGGCAGCGTGGATGGGGCTCTGCCCTTATCCAACAGCTCCTGAAGGAAGGAGAGGACCTCCGTCACCTCACAACTAAGGGGTGAATAACCTCGAGCTGTGCACCAGCTGGAGAACACCGACCACTTCGAGGCATACAGACGTCGTGTCGACGGAGCTCTAGCCTGAGTGATGGTATTTAGCACTCCCACTGCGAGATCAGCGGGTAACCGTTGAGTGCCCATACATGGAGGGACCACAACTGTGTGCAGGGCTGTGCTTACATGTGGAGATGGGCACTGGGTAGTGGGCATCGTCACTGCATTTATAGCACCATCGGCCGTGGCCGGACGAGCGTGCACGGGTTTCGTTTTTACAGAAACCACATGACGCGTGTGACATAGTAATTGTGGGCACTGAGAGGTGGGCACGTTTACTATGCAGTGTGCGCGACCGACTTGAGTCGACATTATGGGCGCAGGCCCTGTGTGCAGGGCTGTGCTTACATGTGGAGATGGGCACTGAGGAGTGGGCATCGTCACAACATTTATAGCACCATCGGCCGTGGCCGGAACACCAGAAAAAACACTCTTTTTGTGAAACATCTGGGTAGCCGGGATAACGGCTTTTGTGTGCAGGCAAGCGGGCACTCGTGCAGGCTTGCGCATTGCAGAAGACACTGAGGCAGTCACAACTCTTGGAACTGCAACAGCGGCGCGCTTGGGTGAGAGCTCAGCCGCAGCGGAACTCGAACTGGAGCGCTTCGGCAAGAAGTGCTTGAACGCCTGCGAAGCTTTCTGGTCCTCGGCGAATCTCTCCACAAACTCGTTGACGGAAGATCCGAAGAGGCCGGCAGGAGTTAGCGGCGCGTCAAGGAACGCAGCGCGCTCAGACTCCTTGATGTCAGAAAGGGTCAGCCACAAATGCCTCTCAGCCACCGTAGCGGAAGCCATAACCCGTCCCATGGCCTGTGCAGCGGACTTAGTAGCGCGAAGGGAGAGATCCGAAGCACTCCTCAGATCCGCGAGACAGATCGCTTCAGGTCCCATCTCATCCAGCTTGCGGAGAAGATCGCCCTGGAAGATCTGTAGCGTAGCCATAGTGTGTAACGCAGACGCAGCCTGCCCAGCAGCAGAGAATATCTGTGCGAGCAGCGATGACGTCATGCGGCAGGCTTTGGATGGTAACGCCGCCTTAGTCCGCCGTCCAGCAGAGGGCGGGCAAAGGTGCGCTGCTATAGCCTGTTCCACCGGCGGAAGTGACAGGTAGCCTCTGTTCTTAGCACCGTCCAGTGTGAAGAATGCTGGCGAAACAGGTGAGCGGATTCTCGCCGAGAATGGAGCGTCCCAAGCCTTCGCCACTTCTTCGTGAAGCTCAGGAAGAAAAGGGGCGTGCTTCGAGCTTGAGGAAGAGCGCTCATCCGGAAGATAGCTACCATCCAGCCGGGAACGTGAAGGGGGCGCTGGTGCAGACCACTCGAGCCCGAGGCTCGCCGCGGCGAACGAGAGTACACGCATCAGCTCCTTATCGATATCCCCCCGTCTGCTGGGCCTCTGAGCAGCGGGCGCGAGATCCAGGGAGCTCGCCCAACCCTCACTGCCCGAAGCAAGCAGAGAGCACGTGTCTTCTTCCTCCGACGCGGGCCTGAGATCCACTTCCTCAGATGACGCGTCGGCAAGCAGTGGACGCTGAGCATCGGGAAGCGATGCAGGGGAGACCGGCGAAGCGGAGGGAACCGGCGAGCTCGGCCGAGCTGGAAGCGGTTCTGGTAGTCGCTGCGAGCGGCGCTTCTTACGGCCTGCGGCGCAGCGGATGATGCAGGCTTCGAGAAGGATGCCAGGCGAGTCCTCAGAGTCACCATGGGCATCAACTCGCAATGAGGGCATCCGCCGTCAGCGAGTGCGAGCGCTGCATGGTCCTCACCCAGACAGGAGACGCAGATGACGTGACGATCTCCTTCGCTGAGCGGGGCTCTGCATGAGCCGCATGAGGGCATCTTTAAAAAGACGCAGCTCTTTTGTGAATGTGCGTCGCAGGGCGAACACACACACAGGATATAACAGAACAAGGATGTAAAGGATATGGGCGCCGGATAGCGCAGCAGGAACGGCAGTGGAAGGCGGCGATGCCAGCGGCTTCAGGATGGCTCGTCCTGCTGATATGCTCTTCCAGACGGCGCTTGCTTCCTCGTGATCCAGCGATGCGTGAGCTTCGCTGAAGAGATGAAAAATCAGGTGAGTCAGCCTTTTCGAGCTCCTTTTATAGGTTGGGCCACACCCATTTCGAAGCGCCCTTATTGGTCTGATGTTGCATCAGCCTGAGCTCGATAGGCTGTGCAGTTGCCGCAGAACAAGCCAATGAGCGAACGAGCCGTCTCGCCTATGGCTGTGTACTGCTGCAAATGCGCTTTACAAAAATACAAAATTAAGGATAATTTTTTGCTTCAGTATTTCGTGAAAAGAGACTTTTCCCATAGCGTCTTAGCTAAGACGCAGTACGAGAGAGCTCTCGTAAGAGAACCAAGATGAGGAATCAAAACAGAAAAAGCAAGATTACCATGCTCTTCTGAATTTAGTTCAAGCTACAAGTTGGGGAAGCCCTCCTCGTGGGCAATGTGGATGGCACTTACTAGCCTGTTTGGCAGGAAGCTACCAAAAAAAAAAAAATAGTCAGTAGAAACACTCAGTTAAACGGTCATTTCCTGAATGCGTATGACAAGATGATATGATCTCCCTGCCATGACAACCACATGACAAACAATGGCAATGCCACCAACCCATATGTAGAAAACTTTACTGATGACCACCTTGACCAAACTTTCATGGAACTGTGTTTCCAAAGTATGAAATTAAAACACAGTCAGGGGAGATATGTGAACATTTCCAAATGGATTTCTAACAACGCTGGCACAAACAAACAACTTTATCTTGCAGGCTATCTGTGAATGACACCAAAAGATCAAGTTCTCTGTTTTCACAAAATGGTATCACTGTAGTATCTGGATACGTTGATAAACATGTCTTTGTTTGCCAGCTAACCCAACACTCAGTTCTGTGAAGTCAGCAAAAGCATCCTTACCACAAGCCATAACTTCCTGCTGGTGTGTTGCAATCTAAACTTTGCCACCATTTTTTTGTGCTCAAGAGTTTATACCTCAATTTGCTTAAGACTTCTTCAAATATTTTCATCCTGAATTGTTGATAGTGTACATAATGTGTTCATATTATGAATGTTATGTTATTTGTGTAGACTTATTGTGCATTCAAGACTTCCTGGAAAGTTTGTATTTACGAGTTGGTAAGTCATAATTAAGACGCTAGTTCAAAATAAATAAATAAATAAATAAATACCCTGTCATGCACATTTTGTATTTCTCCCTAATCAGACACACCCAGTTTAGTTCTAGCAGTCTCTACTAATGAGCTGATGAGTGGAATCAGGTGTGTTAGATAAGAGAGACCTAAAAAAAGGTGCAGGGCAGAACAGGGGCCTCCAGAACAGGTTTGAGAACACAACTGACAATATTTTAAATGAAATCCAAGAGTTTTCTGTCCCTCCACTGACAGCCTAAGCAACATTCACTTTGAAAGACCAGAAAGGTAGCAAAACATCATACTACAGTAGTCTGTTTCTTCAGTGGTTCAACTGTAATTTTCTGAATTCACATGAATTTTTATATAATGTAACAATTTTTATATAATATAATGACTATTGTACACATTTTCTTCATTTCCACTTCAATCTCCCATGTGTGTTGTCGAGAGCTTCATCTTCTCCAGTCCACATTAGGTGATGGTCCCCTTTCACTTCCATAGTACGGATAAAAAAAATACTATAGACGTCAAAGGGAGAATCTAATTCAAACCTGTGGAAACTTTTTCGTAAAACAAGCAATACATACCAATAAGTATAATATCACTGCAGTTCAACAGAAATGAACACCAGAGGTGGTAAAAACAGAGCACTTGCAATCATTTTCCTAAACAGTTATGATTACAGCTCCATATGTTTCACTTTCTGGATGTACAGTAATAAGATTGCTGGGTAGCTTAGATGGCACATAACTAGACTTACGAATGCAGAATCCTTGGGAATTAATTCTGTGGAAAAACATGACTTTCGATGAAAGGGCTTGAAGATTTCGAGATCAGAAAAGTAGCTAAAATGGTATGCTTGCGACTTTGTTTTCATGGCACATTCACTTTTGATCATACTATCTAGTAGGTTTAGATGTATGGTATTTTTAAATGTCAGAGGATTTGAGTTTTCCACCTTTTTCTTCATATGATATTCTTATTTTGATATTCTTATTTTTGAGAAGAATATCATAGTGCAGTTAAAGGATAAAACTATTTGCATTATAAACCAGTGTGCTTGTAACACATTCAAATAATATGGGTAAATGTTATGTCCTTGGACATATTGTTATTATTGTTGTTATTTTCTGGTTTACCAAATGTGTGGGCTTGGTTGTGTGCCCTGTGTTGTGTTTGATGCCTCTCTCTCCCCCTCTCTCACTCTCTGAGACGAAGAGGGGAGTACAGGTGCATCTCAATAAATTAGAGTGTTGTGGAAAAGTTTATTTCAGTAATTCAACTCAAATTGTGAAACTTGTGAATTAAATAAATTCAGTTCACACAGACTGAAGTAGTTAAAGTCTTTGGTTCTTTTAATTGTGATAATTTTGGCTCACATTTAACAAAAACCCACCAATTCACTTTCTCAACCAATTAGAATTCTTCATAAGACCAATAAAAAATATTGAACATACTGGAAAGTATGTTCATTTACTGTACATGTACTCAGTACTTGGTAGTGGCTCCTTTTGCCTTAATTACTGCCTCAATTTGGCGTGGCATGGAGGTGATCAGTTTGTGCCACTGCTGAGGTGGTATGGAAGCCCAGGTTTCTTTGACAGTGGCTTTCAGCTCATCTGCATTTTTTGGTCTCTTGTTTCTAATTTTCCTCTTGACAATAGCCCATAGATTCTCTCTGGGGTTTAGGTCTGGTGAGTTTGCTGGCCAGTCAAGCAAACCAACACCATTGTCATTTAACCAACTTTTGGTGCTTTTGGCAGTGTGGGCAGGTGTCAAATCCTGGTGGAAAATGAAATCAGAATCTTTAAAAAGCTGGTCAGCAGAAGGAAGCATGAAGTGCTCCAAAGTCACTGATTTCTTGGTAAACGGGCGCAGTGACTTTGGTTTTCAAAAAACACAATGGACCAACAACAGCAGATGACATTGCACCCAAAATCATCACAAACTGTGGAAATTTAACACTGGACTTCAAGCAACTTGGCTATGAACTTCTCCACCCTTCCTCTAGACTCTAGAACCCTGGTTTCCAAATGAAATATAAAATTTGCTCTTATCTGAAAAGAGGACTTTGGCCCACTGGGCAACAGTACAATTCTTCTTCTCAAAAGTCACTTCTGTCACCCCCTCTCGTTGAGGAAATTTGTTAACATCCCTCACAGCCCCGAAAATCGTTTTACAGTGTGCGCCAGTAACAAACCTCATGTATGATGATGTCTGCAATGACTGAAGTTTTGATAAAAGATGAAGGTGAAATAAGTCACGATTGTGTTATGCATACACACACAGCTACAAGTGAAATAACAGAAACTCCCATAGAGAATGCAGAATTTGAGTGTTTTTTTTTTTTTTTGATGGTTCAGCTCAAGTCAATGAGGGTAACAGACGAGTAGGTTATGAAGTAACTTCCACCACTGAAGTTGTAGCTTCAGGTCGTCTTCCAGATAATTTTTACAGCTCCAGAATCTCTGCTGCCATATTTGGCTCAACAAATACACAATTTGGGTCACAGTGGTCCAGCAACGATGAATCAGAGGTTCTTAAATCAATGGGGAAATCCAAAATTCAGAAATGTAGCCACCAAAATGGTCAAGAGATGTGTTACATGTCATATAAATAATGATGTGCCAGCAGCAGCTCCAGCAGCAACACATACTCCAGCTCCACCAGGACCATTTCATCACCTGCAAGTTGATTACATATCATTGCCTCCTTGTAAGGGAAAAACTGAAGTGTTGTTGGTATTGGACAAGTTCTTTAGATGGTTAGAAGCTTATCCAAGAGGGTGTGCTACAGCTGCACATACTGCTAAATGTTTTGTCACTGATTTCATTCCCAGATGGGGATTACCAGATTGCATAGACTCAAGGTACACACTTCACAGGACAGGTAGTAAAGGAAGTGTCTAAAATGTTGAAAATTAAGTGGAATCTTCACTGCCCCTATAGGCCACAAGCATCAGGACAAGCTGAACGAGAAAACAGAACTATCAAAACCAGGCTAAGCAAAATGCATCAGAAAGGAGTACCATGGTTTGAGGTGCTGCCAGCAGTACTGTGTAGTAGGAGAGCTTAACCTAACAGAGCAAAAGGACTGAGCCCTCATGAGATTATTACAGGATGCCCAATAGAGATGCCCAGTGTGATTTATCTTAGAAATGCTGATGTACATGAACATGAACATGAATATGATATGAATATGATATGAAGCCTCAGATGCCCTGATAACTTACTGTGAAAACCTCACAAAGGCAGTACAGAGTGCCAGAGAGAGAACTGAGGTCATGATAAAGTCATTCAAAGACAAGCTGTTAGAGCCTAAGTGCCACAGACACAAAACGTGATGTTGATTACAGCAGCTTTTGTGTTTCGTCAGGGAAGGAAAACCTGGACTCATGTTTCACACTATAAAGTTGTTCACCCACCTACAGGGATAGGATAGGACACACAGACCAGTGAGGAGCCCAGGAAAGAACTGAATGCAACAGACTTCGGGTGCCAATCCTGCAGTGAAGATCCCCCTCATAGGCCTTCTCCCACCCACTTGTCCATCCTTACCTCACTGTTCTTTAGGCGTTGCGGGAATTAAGAAATAGGGAAATAAGAAACAACAATAGCAGACTCAAATCGAACAGAGGATACAACCCTAGTGTTTGCAGTCTTTTACAACAAATGGTGATCTGTCATCGTTTGTTATCTTTCTTACTCTGTGCAGATACCACTTGATGGCTGTCCTGAGACCAATACGCACCATATGTGGGTGGTTGTTCTGCAGCCTTAGTAAACAAACTACAGCTAGTACAAAATGCAGCAGTAAGAGTTCTTACTAGAACCAGGAAGTATGACCATATTAGCCCGGTCCTGTCAACACTGAACTGGCTCCCTATGAAACATTGTATAGATTTTAAAATATTGCTTATTACTTATAAAGCCCTGAATGGTTTAGCACCTCAGTATTTGAGTGAGTTTCTTTTACATTATAATCCTCTATGTCCGCTACGTTCTCAAAACTCAGGCACTTTGATAATACCTAGAATATCAAAATCAACTGCGGGCGGCAAATCCTTTTCCTATTTGGCACCTAAACTCTGGAATAACCTACCTAACATTGTTCAAGAGGCAGACAGACTCTTGCAGTTTAAATCTAGATTAAAGACCCATCTCTTTAACCTGGCTTACACATAACATACTAATATGCTTTTAATATCCAAATCCGTTAAAGGATTTTTAGGCTGCATTAATTAGGTAAACCGGAACCGGGAACACTTCCCATAACACCCGATGTACATGCTACATCATTAGAAGAATGGCATCTACGCTAATATTAGTCTGTTTCTCTCTTATTCCGAGGTCACCGTAGCCACCAGATCCAGTCTGTATTCAGATCAGAGGGTCACTGCAGTCACCCGGATCCAGTACATATCCAGACCAGATGGTGGATCGGCACCTAGAAAGGACCTGTACATCCCTGAAAGACAGCGGAGACCAGGACAACTAGAGCCCCAAATACAGATTCCCTGTAAAGACCTTGTCTCAGATGACCACCAGGACAAGACCACAGGAAACAGATGATTCTTCTGCACAATCTGACTTTGCTGCAGCCTGGAATTGAACTGCTGGTTTCGACTGGTCAGAGGAGAACTGACCCCCCAACTGAGCCTGGTTTCTCCTAAGGTTTTTTTCTCCATTCTGTCACTGATGGAGTTTCGGTTCCTTGCCGCTGTCGCCTCTGGCTTGCTTAGTTGGGGTCACTTCATCTACAGCAATATCGTTGACTTGATTGCAAATAAATGCACAGACACTACAGAGATGACATAACCAAAGCACATCTCATGACGTGACTGCTCCTCAAGCCTCACCATGTTGCACTCCAGGTTTAAGGTCCAGCAGTTTGATGTCAACCTCACCTGTTATGACTTACTCTTACCAATGACATAAAGTTGGTGTGTTGAACAGCTTTCCTTAGACTTAAAGATTTGGGGAAAATTCCCAGTGCTGCATGTGGTTTCAAAATTAAAATGGCATTTGAATGTCACTAAAGACAGCAATTTCATCATCCACACAACAAAAGAATGAGGATGTGGAAGTATGTATTATGCAAACTTGATCATTCCCTAAGCTATTTAATGTGAACCAATGGTGCAGGATCCCTCTCCAAACAGGCATGTTTTGGCTATGCTTTACCTGTAAAAATACTCCACGTTTAACTGATTCAGCTCCTACCACAAACACAGAAGATGGCTGCACTCCAGAACTCACTTGTGCACAAACATGGTGGTCAAGAACTCTTGGAACATTAATCCCATCTTATGGTGTCATGCAGGCACTTGATCAAGTTAGAAGCTTATTGAATTCTGTTCAGAAACTGGCCAATGATATAACATCATGAACACTCTCGCTTCACACAATATAATGATCTTACAGAACAGAGTGGCCTTGGATTACTTTTCTGCAATGCATGGGGGAGCATGTACCATTATCAGACCTGAGTGCTGCACCTGGCTACTGGATCCAACAGAGTACTTGAACAAAATTCAACAAGACATTCTTGATCTTTCAGCAAAATTACACCAGATGACTGATGACAATTCTTTATGGTTCAGAAACCTGTTAGGTAACCCCTGGCTGTGGATCAAGTAAATAGAAATTCTGCTGTTGTTTTTCCTACTGGTGTACTATCTATGCGTCCACAGTATTAAGTGTTTAATTCAACAACTGACCCACGCCCATCACAGGGAAATGACAGTTCCAACCAGAAAAGATTATTACCCATAAGAAGTACACGGACCCTAGCTGCATGTTTGTTTCTGTGTCAACATGCCATTTGTCACTACAGACAATCAACACACAGCAAGTGGTATGTGCCTGTAATGATCACAGTTTACATGAATGAACTTTGTCTAAATTTGTATTTTGTGAGAGTTATTAAAACTCTCAAAGGGGGAACTGTGGAATACAAATTTGTAAAATGTTAAATCTAGGTTCCAATGTAATAGTATATAAACTGAAAAAGTTATGTACATTGTGTTTTACAATTTGAAGTAAAAAAAAAGGTTCACATTTCTAAAAAGATCAAATCAGGAAGCCCAGGTTTCTGAGATAATGACCTTTTGTGTTTTATGCTCTTCCTGACCACTTGACTTTTTAAGCTCATGGCACAGCTGTACCTTTGTCTGTGAGATAATGTGACAGTTTGGTGATACTAACAGACTGATTGGACTAGCACCTATGGATTTGAATGACACTGTAATGCTGATGAGATCAAGGTTGGGAAAATGCCAGTGTCGGGCTGATTCCTTTACTTCATTTGCATGCTATGGGTTAGATTGTGTCCACCTCTACTGAATGTATCCCTCCCCCTTTAATGGATATAATCAACAAAGTATTACTGCTTTAGTTAGCCATGTAGTGCATTCTCAATAAAGAGTCCTGCTGAAGATACCCAATAGTCTCCTGGCTTTCCCTTTTGAGTTTCCAACACTGCACTGCACTGTAACGCTCCCGTGCTGATTGCCCCTAACTTTGACCTACAATTTAAACTGCAGGTGGATGCTAGCGCCTTGGGAGCTGAAGCAGTCCTGATTCAGGACGATGCTCACGGAATCAAATACCTTGTGTCCTATTTCTCCAGAAAGTTCCTGAAGCAACAGCATATTAGAGGTAAGTTAGTGCTGCTCCCTAAATTAGATAGTTTTGTTTGTTATTTCAGGCCTTGCTCTCTCCTGAGCTATTGCTCCCTATCATTTTATGTGCTTCTTCATTGTGCTTTTTATTTAGTAAATACATTTCCATCTTTGTATACTTCTGAGTCTGTGTCATCTTCAGTCTGGGACAGAGGATGGAAGTCTTTTTTTATTATTATTTTATTTGAATTTTTTTGTTGTTTATGCTTTTTTCTTTGCAACTTCCCTTCAAAAACCCCTAGACAGAAGGGGAATGTATCAAAATCAGGCAGCAAAATGAGCGGTTCTGTACAACTAAAAATAGCTGTCACAGGATTGCTCGCGTTCGTCTCTGACGCAGCTGATGTGATCTCTCCTTAGGACTTGTGACCAGTACTACTAAATTGAAGTAGCTTTACTTTTCTGTAGTTTTTCAATGACTCTCTGCATCTTACCAATGGCATTACCTGAGCAGTCGAAGGCTGCGTATTTATTGCATGGATGGAGCAGAAATGTCAGTGTCTAAGAGGGTTTTTACACTGGGCTTGTTTGCTGCGGTCCGAGCCTGAGCCCGGCGCTGCCCGCAGCGTTGGTTTGCTTTCACACTAGGCTTGTTTGATTGTTTGAGATGAGCAAACTGCGCCCGACTGCAGAATCTGACACGTGCACCTTGCGCTCGCGAGAGATTTTTGACATGCGCCAGCATGACATCAGAGCAAGGCGGACGTAACTCGGACACTTTTCTAACCGGCATGCATCTCGCGGTGATCAACGGTGATCAGTTCTGCACAGATTTTGCTCATCTCAAACAAGCCTATCCACTACAAGAAGAGAGATCTGTCCGGCTTGCCTGCGCTTTGTTCACTCCTCTTCATGCTGCTGCCGCCTACTCTCGCATACATTTCAGGCGAGGCAAGGCACATCTCAAACAAGCCTAAAGATATCGACAGTGTTACGCATGCGCGGGATACTTTACTTCCTGAACAAGTGCGCACCCGAGTCCGTGTTGCTTGCACATTCACGCAAACCGTGCCACAGTTCGGAAGCAATCGAACTCAGACTACCTTCTCCAGGTTGTCTCGGGTTCGGTACTCCAGTGCGCACCAGGGTCATCTTCATTTCTCTCTTCACAGCAGTTTAGTCAGTGTACTGTTTGAGTAAATGAATTACTCTGGGATATTGGTTTGTTTGAACTCAGAGGGAGTGTCAGCCACATTAAAAAAGTTAACAGCTTAAGTCATGTGTGGATTAATTCGTATTGGAGATGCAAACCGTTAAAAACGATTCATTTGGTGAACTGGTTCAAAAAGATCCGGTTACATCGAATGATTCGTTCGCGAACCAGATATCACAAACTGCTTTGTTTTGAACTCTCTCTCACAACAGACACGGAAGAGAAGACAATGCTGAATATAGTCATAGTTTTTGCCATTTTGGACCAAAATGTATTTTCAATGCTTCAAAAAATTCTAACTGACCCTCTGATGTCACATGGACTACTTTGATGATGTTTTTCTTACCTTTCTGGACATGGACAGTAGACTGTTCACACAGCTTTGGAGGGCCTTAGAGTTCTTGGACTAAATCCAAAATATCTTAAACTGTGTTCCAAAGATAAACGGAGGTCTTACGGGTTTAGAACAACATGAGGGTAAGTTATTGATGACATAATTTTGCTATTTTGGCTAACTAACCCTTTAAGCTAGCATCTAACAATGGGTATTTTATTTCAAGCATTTAAAGAATTTGGGAGAAGAGATTATTTAAATAATCCTGTGAATGCACTTAAAGTGTTCAGAATCGAATTGTTATAATCGAATTGAATCAGATTTAATTGTGAATCGAATCCAATTGAATCGTTTCTAAATTTTCAAAAATCAATAGGTGCGTTCGACTTCACGCAGCATTGCGCAAACCGATCGCAGTCTGACTTGAAGCAGCACATGCCTGTTAGAAATGTTATCTGACTTGAGACGGCGCCAACGCCACATGACTGTCACGTGTGGCATTAAAGTACCACGAGAGTGTTTCGAGAGCAGCCGGCTGACTCAGCCGCCGCAGTTTCTCCAGAGCGGCTGCAGGAGCGCTGATGACGACACAGCTGTTTCACGGTTTGCCAGATTCACCACATGACAATGATCATGTGTGTTTCGGGTTAGCCAAAGCATTTCAGTTCCAATAATGGCAACAAATCTGTGTTTTTTTTCAGGAGCTGAAGATGTCCGGCTTGACATGTCAGTTTTCAACTCCGCCCCCGACTGCAAGCGGCTACTCTCGCCGATCGCTGTCTGTAGCCGAGCTTCAAGTCGAACGCACCCATTCTTGAATCGAATCGAAAACCTACGAATCATGAATCAAATCGAATCGCTGCCTACCCAAAGATTCACAGCCCTAGCCGCATCCATTTTTAGGGGAAGAGAAAAGGTGGATAGCACCACTCAATGGTCATTTCATGTCAGAACTGCTGTGACTCCAGCGTCACATAAAATGTATCATAGTCCGAAAAAAAACACACTTTTAATGCTACTCAGTGGATATTTCACAATGATTATGCTACTAAATGTACATGGCGCTACATATTTCACATCTTTCAAAAAAAGTTCCCACAGTTACATTTTCATCGTGAGATCAATATCTTTTTTCATGTTTAGAAAAATAAATACATTCACACAGGTTTAGAACAATTTGAGGGCAATGGCGAAGCGAGGGGTGGCTGTAGCCACCACTCAAAACTGTAGTTCCTTTTTTTTTTTACTTAACAAGAAATGCATTTATTAAGATGCAGGACCCCCTTATCTCTTTATGATCATATCAAATGGAAGAATTATCAGACAAGCAATTCAGCTTCGCCTCAGCATTAGGCGCAAGTCAGACGAGCGCGGAAAAGCTACAGCAGCCAAATGAGCTTCAGTAGAACAACTGTGAACTGCGGTGTGATGAGATGTTTTTAGAATATATGTCAGTTAAATACACTTTCCAGTTCCATTAGCCATTTTAATGTGCTCTAGGCGCACACTCTTCAACTGTATGCAAATATGTGGCGCATACTCTATATCACTTAATCATAAATAACCTGCACAAGAACCCGTGAGCATACATAGCTTGTTCTGTCGTCAGCTAAATCATTACTATTATCAAAAAGGAGATTAAACTTGCAAACTGTGCATGTATATGCAGCACAAAAGAACGTCTCTCAAATGCATGTGGGCCTACTAAAAAATATTCTGTAATTCGAGATCACAAAATAAGGCACATTCTGATCTACAATTTTTATTTGTAATTTAATGCACAGATAAATGTGAGCACAGTGCACTTATACTAGAAAACATGTGAATAGTATGCCATTTAAATGCATAAATAACTCATTTTATATTCTGGCATTTATGTGTACTGTTGACTTCTGGCCTTTTTCACATTTTTATCACTATCTGCATCTCATCCATTAGTATGCTATACTGGAAAGCAAGCATTTGGGAGTTTTGAGAAGCTGACTTAGCAATAAAGTTTTAGTGAGTCTCTTTATTAAAATACCTGGAGGTGAGGAATAATTAAAAAAAATTGTCATGTTTACTCAGCATTACTTGATCTAATTCTCAAATATCTCATTTAGATTTAAATAGAAATTGATTGTGCTTTGTTGTGTTTTAGGCACAAAAACAATCCAGTACATTATAATCAAACACATTTTTATATTGATATAATGAAGATTTCTGTGCAACCCCAGACTGGTTGCTGGCCCCTCCCTGGCCACCACTATGAAAACATCCTGGCTCTGCCGCTGTTTGAGGGTGAGTAAATAATGACAGCATTCTCATTCTGGGAGGAACTATCTCTTTAAGTGCATTCAAATCACTTTGGTCAAAGCAAAATGTCGATGTACTTTTTACAAATGCAGTTGCATTGTTTTTAATTACATTTATGAGGATGATGTAAACTAAATTTTTATATTCTAACATTAAATACTATTGCATTTTATACATGCAACTTAACATGTCATTGTAAATTTAAATGCATACAGGTTATTGTCAATAAAAAAAGAAAGAAATATAAAATAAAAAGTAGTCATTTCATAAATTTCAACAAATTTACTATCAACTACAAATGCTGCATCCATTGTATCCACCATGGTCATTTTTTTTTTTTTTTCACTGACATGGCTATAACTCAGAGGTCAGAGAAAATCCAGGGATTCCCACTCATAATAAGGACTTTTTAGGGGCTTTTTATGTTATATTTTTTACTTTTTATGTTAATTCAATGATATTTACAAGTGATTATTTATTTATAGTGATACATTTTTCTGATTTAGGGACATTTTCCCCAAATAAGTAGATGAAGTCACTAAAAATGTTTTGCAAGTACTAAAACATTCAGAGTTGTCAACTTTTAACAGTTCAAAGAAACCAGAAAAAAAGGTGTGAAAACAACCCCCGCAAACTCCTTTTTGCTCACTATGTCAGCAGAAGACAGCATTCTAAAGCGTCATCCACTGCGAACATCACAACATTCATGCACCACTCTGTCTCTTGAACCAAGTTTATGAAGCATGAATTTCAAAACACGTACTGTACTATACAAAAAGATAAATATTAAAAAAGAAAATCAGCATACAAATCATCTACACTCACCAGCCACTTTACTGGTTTGCCTGTTCAACTGCTAGCCAATGGAAATATCTATTCAGCCAATCACTTGGCAGACACTCAGTACATTAAGGCATATACATGGTGAGTTCGACTTAATTTCACACTTAATTGTTTTCAGAATGGAGAATAAAGATGATTTAAGTGACTTTGAACGTAGCATGGTTGTTGTTGTCAGACGAGCTAGTCTGAGTATTTCAGAAACTGCTGATCTACTGGGAATTTCACAGAAAAACATCTAGGGTTACTGCGTATGAGAAAATATTCAGTGAGTGGCAATTCTGTTGGTGAAAATGATTAGTTGATGGCAGCAGTCAGAAGTGAATGGCTAGAATGCTTCAAGCTGATTGAAAACCAACAGTAAAACACAAAAGCAGAAGAGCATGGGCTCACCAAAACTGGACACCAGTAAATTGAAAAAAGGTTACGTGGGCTGATGAGTCTTGATTTCTGCTGCAAAATTCAGATGGTAGGGTCAGAATTTGGCGAAAGCATCATGATAATAAGGACCTATGCTGCCTTGTATCAACGGTTCAGGCTGCTGGTGGTGGTGTAATGGTGTCAGGGATATTTTCTTGGCACAATTTGGGTGCCTTGGCACCAATTGAAAAATGTTTAAATGCCACAGCATACCTAAGTATTGTTGCTGATCATGCCCATCCCTTTATGACCGAAGTGTGCATCTTGTTATGGCTATTCCAGCAGGAAAAATTAACCATTTTACAAAACTCAAGTCATCTCAAACTGTTTTCTTGAGCATGCCATTGGCCTAGAGTTCACTACATATACTCAAATGGCTTCCATAGTCACTAGATCTCAATCGAGTAGAGCACCTTTAGCATTTGGTGGAGAGTTACAATAGCGATGCACAGCTGACAAATCTGCAGCAAATATGTTATGCTATGCTATCATGTTAATATGGACCAAAATCTCTGTTTCCAGTACTCTGTTGAGTCTATGCTATGAAGAACCGAGACAGTTCTGAAGTCCAACACAGTGCTAATAAGGAGTAGATAGATTTAAATATAGATTTCCTCTTTTTAACAACATTAATTCACAGGTTCTTGACACTCCTAACGTCTGCTTCACGCTTTTACTTACCAACAAGTAAAAAGTCAGACTCAGCTGCCAATCAGCCCAGTTAACCTTTAACTCAGATATGCTGAAAGTAGACAATTTGTGTCACATTTGATTACAGACTGTACTGAATTACAAGAAAGGAATCATCATCGTCTGTATTATCTTTTTGAAAGATCACAGTGAGGTAAGGTGAAGGTTTTTTCAAATGAAAGATTCTGTGATGGTAAGTCTGGTTAAAAAAGTGCATTGCTGACACTTAAAACAACTGAGCCCTCTTTTGCTATGAGTCAAAACTGAAACTTCTGTCTAGTGTGCTTAAGAAATGAAACAATTTCAGCTACCATTCTTCCAATCTCTGTGGTGTTTGTGGCCCAAATTATATTGTTGGGACAAAATTGCAGTGAGAAATTTATTATAAAATATTTGATTTGACATATTGTTTTATATGAAACTAATAGTAACAAATCTATATGATTTTAAAAGCACCAGCTCTTAATTTAGAAGCCAAGCAGACACATTCAGTCTGTTTTTCCATGTCTTTGACTCAAGTCATCCAGTTCATTCATTCAGACACAGACAGATTCATGAAACCCTACGTGATGTACAGTAGGTAGAGTGCTTTGACCAAAGTAGCTTTACAGCACATTTTTGACAAATACAATCTTCCAGCAGTAATGTGCAGTGAAGTGTAATGCTCATGGATCATCCATTGATGTGTTTAACAACCTTCCAGAAAGCTAAAATTACCAAATATAATTTTATGTAAATTAATCAGTATACATAAAAACAAGAATCCAGTGACATTCTGTAAGTTGAAGAGTTTAAACAGAGGGTTCCTGAGGCCACAGCAGGTGTGAAAACCACCCTAAAGTGCATGAAAAACACCACCGGGAAATAGTTAGCAGCTATGTATGCCATACCCTAGTTGTGAGAAATGATTGCTTACACATTTGAAAAATGTGTTTTTTCTCGTGTGTGCAAAAGCAGCAGGTGTGTATACCAGAGTTGAACAGAGGTCGATCTGTAGATAGCAGAAACTGAAGCCATCATTTAATGTGTCAGAACATTCAAAATATGCTTAAAAAATTAAATTAAATAAATCACCAAAGTTAGAACAGTGATTTTTTACAAAGCACATATGTTTCAGAGACCTTCATGCTCTTGTGCATAAATGTACACTGACATTTAACCTTATCCAGTCACACACAAACATAAAAAATGGGACTCCCCGCATTGGAGAACTCAGTTATTCTGGAAAAGTTCTGAACATTGTCACACCACATGAAAAAAAAAGGGTGCTTCAGATTTAGGTAATAGGTGACTTCACAGGAATGAATTAGTCATAGCTTTTCATGCAATAGAGTGTTCGCATATATGGAAATTACAAATTTTGATAGCACACATTTAAAGAGCATTGGAAATCTTTATCAAGTTAATAGAATAGTATCTGTGGGGACAGCGAGCAGCCGGAAATAACCTTTTAATTTTCTGCTTAGTAAAAGTAGAAAAGCTTTGAAAATATTGTAAACAACATGAAAAAGAATGTAATAAAAAATGCGTATGTCTTTGTGTGTTGTCATCAACTTTTTATGTATTACTGAGAAAATACAACCTTTATATAATAGAAATTGTGAAGAAAAAAAATTATGGCATGCGGCTTGTATTCTCAACTTTAATTACAGTAGTTACGTACAGCTATAAAGCTGGCATTTGTGTTCTTTAATTAATCGAAACCTTGTTTGAGTAGTTGCCTACAGGTGCAAATAGGATGTTTCAAACAAAACAGGAAGTATTTCAAAAGCTTGCAGATGTAATTTTCAAATTCTATCAATAGAACGAAGAACTGGGCCTTTTCACAACTACTGTCACACCCAACAATACTGCAAACCGCATGATAAAGAATCAAAATAATACATTTTATCAAAACGTAAGAAAAATTTCCACTAAATTCTTCCATACTAATTCACAATTAAAACTATATAATAAAGGAAGCTGGATTCTTCCCCACTAATTAATACATTAATATATGTTTAAAATAAATAAATAAATATCCTTTTTTCTCTACTCACAAATTCAGTATCCAAATTAAATTATTAAAGTAAACCTTAACAAGGGTTATAAAATCTTTTTGCGTTTCATCCTTCTGAAACCAGAGCTGAACACAGAGGACACGTGTAGGAAGGCAATTAACATGTGACAGTGAAAGGTGCTCACTCAGAAGAGAACTACTGAGAAAAAAAAAAAGATTTCTTGCTTAGAAATACAGGAAATTATGTTGTTGGTATGGTTACAAAAGCAGAGTGGAGTATTTCAGTGCTCAGTCGGGTGTGTTAGAAAACGTGGTCAATGCCAGACCAGGAGGTGCCACTTTTCACACTGCAATGATCAGACCAATTGACACAACACAGACACAAAAACTGGGGCACAAGAAGTTGGTAAGTACATATGTTTTAATAATAATGTTTGTGAAGGACTAATTGAAACTCTTTTGCTGGATCAAACAAAAAGTACTTAATCATCAATACTCTAGGAAACAGATCAGTAGAAATTTGGAGATTTTGTATATTTTGAAGCTGTTTTGATCAGTTCTTGTTTCAGTTATTATATGTGAAATAATGTTCAAGCTGAATTTTTATATTATTAATTATGAATGTGTTCATTTTTATAATAATAATTTATTTAGATAGATAGAAGGGTGATAGGAAATATCCATTCTAGTTTGTTGCATTGCTTCAGAGCATGTGATAGAGCATGAGCATGCTGGCAGATGGATGATTCATTAACATACTACAAATCTATGCATTGCATGGTTGCTACTCTACAGTGAAGCAATTTTGAATGATTGCAAAATGCTAAAACAGCATATACAAAATATGCGGTTTCTTCTCAATCTCTTTTACATCCGAAAAGTGGACATAAGCTTTGCAGAAGTATACTAACCATTGCACAGTCATTGTTACCTAATCACAGAAAACTGTGTTCTACTCAGAAGTGGTTTTCTAGAAGTCAAGGTCTTTATGAGGGTGCAGAATTTGGGCAGTTGTAGGACTGACAGGAAACACCTTTTGCTGCTCCAATGGAGTGCAGTGCTTATCTGGACCTCCTGTCTTCACATTTGCACTGATGATTGATTAAAACTTCCTTTGCCATTCACAGCGGTATCACAGCATGTAAAAATAATTTGAAACATTCATAAAAATGTTGTTATAGTGAGCAGTGAGTATGGGGGTAGGTGCTTTGAAACCACAGGTGGGTAATGGCATTTCCTTTGCCTGCATTGTATGGCAGTTACAAAAAAAGACACTAACTGCTTACATTTCCTTAGTGAAACAACAATGTGTAACCTGATTCAAGCATGGATAGATTTTTTTTTCAGTTCTGTAGTAATGTATCTGTGTTCCCTTTTGCAGATTTCATAACTGACCCCATGGAGATAGAAGTAGATTCAAACACCACCCACAATGACTCAGACACATGTACCAACCTGTATGACCATCGTGACTGGGCACAGTATTTCCTGCCTACAGTGTATTCTCTGATTTGCATTGTGGGTCTACTAGGCAATGTGTTGGCATTGCATGTCATCTGGCCTAATTTAAAAAAAATCAACTCCACAACTCTGTATTCTGCCAACCTGGTGGTGTCGGACATCTTGTTTTTGCTTGCTCTGCCCTTGCGTACGGTTTACTATGCCAAGGGGTTCCACTGGCCAATGGGGGAGGGTTTGTGCAAAGCCGTGGCGCTGCTGTTCTACATCAACATGTACGCCGGTGTCAACTTCATGACTTGTTTGAGCGTGGACCGTTTTATTGCAGTGGTGCTGCCGCTGCGCTTCTCCCGATTCCGAAAGGTTCAGAAGGTGCGGTACATCTGTGCTGCCGTATGGGTCCTTGTATTGATGCAGACCCTGCCTTTGTTGTCGATGCCCATGACGAACGTGGAAAAAAGTGGTCACATAACATGTATGGAATATCCCAACTTTGAGAAGATTGACAACCTGCCTGTCATGCTCATCGGTGCCGTGGTGCTTGGCTTCGGCATCCCTGTGATCACCATCCTGGTGTGTTATTCTGCATTGTGTTCCAAGCTCCGCCTCCTGGCCAAGTCTAATAAACTGACAGAGAAGTCGGGTCGTAGTCGCAAAGCCATCGGCGTGATTTGCGCTGTCATTCTTGTGTTTGTGGTGTGCTACACCCCTTACCACGTCGACCTTCTGCAGTACATGATCAGAAAGCTGCGGTATAAGCCAGACTGCTCAGAACTGCATGACTTTCAGATCTCCCTTCACATCACTGTCTGCTTAATGAACCTTAACTCGTGTCTGGATCCCTTCATCTACTTCTTTGCCTGCAAGGGATACAAGAAGAAGGTACTCAAACTGCTCAGGAAACATGTGAGCATGTCCTTCTCGAGCGTGGTTAGGACCTCACCTGAAGGCTCCTCCAAAGACGTGTTTGCTAATGACAAATTCCATATGAGCTCCAGAAGCACTCAAAAAGAGAGGAGCAGTGTGCTGTTGAGCACCAGCAATGGTTTTGAATAATAAACAACAACAACAACAACAAACGCAGTTCACTGTCTATATGAGACTTAATATCACAGCAAATTTCTTACATCGGGATTACTTTACACACTGTTCAAGTTATTGTTTCAGATGGTTGTTAATGTTTTGTTTTGCTGTTTAAAGATTATTGCACATTTGTCCTACATATTGTAGTTCATCTGAGTGAATTTGTTCTTAATTTTTTTTAATTGATCTTTTGAATAATAATAATAATAATGTAACTAATTAAACCTTCATAATCATCGGGAAGAAGGAGGCGGGAACCGGCGGACAATCAAATGAAATTTTAATAATAAAAATAAATACAAAACAGCGCGTCAGTCGTCTGTGAGGGGCTGACGCGCTGTTTTGTGTTTATTTTGATTATTAAAATATAATTTGATTGTCCGCCGGTTCCCGTCTCCTTCTTCCCGAAAAACAGCGCGTCAGCCCCTCACGGACGACTGATGCGCACAAATAAAAATTAAAACACAAACTAAAACCCAGGCCTGGTCCTCTCTCGTCTGTCACTGTCGTCGCTCCGGTTTTATATCCCTCCATCTCCTCCGTGGGACTCGAGACCGGTGGGTCGAGCAGGTGTCGCTCATTCCCAATCACTCCACCGGCCTCACTCCTGTTCCCACGTCTCTCGACCCCGCCCCACTCGTCACAAATAATATTAAAGCTGCAAGCAGTGATGAAAGGGTCTTCGTATCCGGGCTCACTGCCATTCGATGGCTTCAAAGAGACTGGGAACAGTGAGCAATATGCATTTAAAGAGGCAAATATAAAAGGAATAGGTCAAAGTAATTTAAATGTGCCAAACTTCCTGCTGCCAGCTGGTGGAGCTATGTCTATAACTGAACATTGGCATGTAGATGTCTTCAGACCAGTACTTTTATAAAACATATGAAGTTTGGTGCAGATTGAACATTGTATAATTAAGTTAGTATAAAGCATGACATATCATGTTGTCAACAGGTGGCCCTCTGATTATATCTAAATATTGGCCATTAGATGTCTTCAGACCGGGACTCTTACCAAATATGTGAAGTTTGGTACAGATTGGACATTGCATGTTTAAGTTAATGTAAAACAAGTCACTTCCTGATAACAGCAGGTGGCACTATGATGAATTGGAATTGTGATGGAATATTGGCATTTAGATGTGTTCGGGCCTGGACTCTTATTGAACTTGTGAAGTTTGGGGTAAATCAGACATTTTATGGCTGAGTTAGAACAACTTCTATTCCCATAGCGAAACATTGAACTTTGTCACGCTGCCACGGACATGCCCTTTAACAAAACTCGAGATCTTCAGAATTTAACAATCACAAAGACCTTTAGATTAGACAAAAATAATAATAATAATAATAATGATGATGTCATTAAATCTTTAGGAGGAGTTTGTTACAGAGTAAAACATGTTACTTCCTGTTGAAAGCAGGTGGCGCTATAATTTTTTTTTTTAAATACATTCATGCCACTTCTGGAGTGTGTGCAAAATTTCATGAGCATGTTTAGGGTCTCAAAATGCGATTTATTTTGGATAATAATAATAATAATAATAATAATAATAATAATAATAATAATAATAATAATAATAATAAATGGAGCAACTGTCCTTGGGCCCTAAATATAGCTGAAATAGCATATATATATATATTCAAGTTTATTTGAATAGCGCTTTGTACGATACAAATCATTGGAAAGCAACTTTACAGAAAATTAAGTTTCTACAATATTTAGAAGTCAGTGGTGACTGTCAGTTTATGTGCACATGGCAATTTTCTGAAAAATTAATACAACACTATGAACAGCAATTATTATATGATGCAATCACACATGCAGCATTATTTGGTAGTTCTGTATGTTGTTTCGGGGTAGCATCATCTGAGGTCCTCTGAGGGGTTGGCATCATCTCTTTCTCAGGCGTTCTGGATCCAGACTGGAGCTTGTGTAAATCCCGTGGCAAAACAAAGAAACAAATAGAGACATAATCAGTGTAGCTGCTGTTCCAACCAAGTAAAATTAATTGTTTAACCCAAGCTAAAGAATAATAATGTGCCTTTGATCATATACAACTGCAGTCACAAATTATGAGATGCATTATTTGAATGCTTGGTGAAACAGATGTGTTTTTAGTCTAGATTTAAACAGAGAGAGTGTGTGTGAACCCCAAACATTATCAGGAAGGCTATTCCAGAGTTTGGGAGCCAAATGCGAAAAAGCTCTACCTCCTTTAGTGGACTTTGCTATCCTAGGAACTTCCAAAAGTCAGTTTTGTGACCTATATATATATATATATATATATATATATATATATATATATATATATGCAGTGACATGCTACAGCAATCTCGTACCAAGTACCAAGAAACAGTGCTTGGGATGATTTCAGTTTACACCAGTGACTAAAATTTTCTGATTCCAGTCATCCAGACACTTTTGATACTTAATCATTCCAACACTGAGATGTGACCAGTGAGTCACTGAATTACTCTTTTTGTTTTGACTGAGGTCTCTGACTTTAGATGTATGCTAATGGTTGGTGATTTTAGTTGTCCTTAAATAGTACAGCACAAGCACGTAATATTATAATGTACCGTGCACATAAGTGAGCAATAACAATCATGACCAAAACCCCCTTAAGTGAGCTGTCTTACTGGAAAGAGTCACACTTTTATCTCAATGTTTCTTATGCAGCATTAATAGTGTCTCAGGATGATAAACCTGGGAATCACACTGACAATGTCATCATATATTTAAATCAGCCAGATGAGCTTCCAAAGCACACAACAAGACTTGCCTGAATTTATTATGTTCAATTTGGAACTATTTTAAAGCAACATATGATCAAGATGGATCAATTAGAATTTAAATTATGTTATTTAATTTTGACCAACAACTAGATGTTTACATGGGCACCTTTTGTTACAATTGGAAAGAATTAAATCATTCTGACTGATGAATTTCAACAGTGTTGTTGAAACGTTAAATAAATGAACGGTAAATAAAGTTATCAGGTTTACATGTTAATTGTGGCTTTTTTATTTACTTTATTTATTATTTATTACTAGTCCAACATAAAAACAGATTATTAGGGCCAATGTAAATGCAATGAACTGTAATAATTATTTACAGACAAAAGTACCTGCTAAAGCAATAGTATCTCTGTTGTCCACTAGGGGGTGCACAGGGTATAAAATACTGTTTTATTTGGGGGGTTATTTCGATGTAGATTCAATATCAATACGTGTATACTGTACATATAAGGGATAAAAATATTTTATATTATTTAGCACCATTTAAACTTAATTTCAGTATTTGCGAGCATTCATTGTGTGCCATTGTGCGAGTATAATTAAAAAAGGATTCAAGTTATTAACTTTTTTTTTATTTCTCATGTAAAAATCTAGTGTTTTATCATGTCTAAATATTTATTCAAATGAAGAACTTAAAAATAAGTAAGAAAGTATGACATAATATTCTAGATATATTTAGTAAAGAGCCATACAACTACCTGGTGGGTAAACCATGTCATTACAAATTATTATTTTTTTATGACCACAAAATTACTCGAATTTGCCTCTTTGCATTGGAATTTAAAACCATTTTCTCTTTTTTAACCTTAAATACTACATTAATTTCTATATAAATAATATAAATATTATAAATATATATTTTAAGTCATTAGGCTAATGGACCAATAGTATTTAGTACCAGAAGATCTCCTCAAAATATTAAATAAATATTATTGAACCAAACTATACAACTTTTTTAACTGAAAAAAATATTAAGCTGTATGGTCACATTATAAGCAATACCCGAGGGTTAAGAAAACCATATTAATGTTGCTTCTCCATCACTCTCCAGAATAAAATGATACAGTAAATGCCATCAACGTAATAATCAATGTATAATATGCTGTAATGTTTACCAAAAATAGCTGCAAATACCTGTATAATGAAGCTGTCTTATGCTGGACAATGTATTGTCAACGCTGGTTTGTTTGGAGAGCTCCGTGAACCACGTGACTGTGTGGCGATGCCGGCGAGATCGATGCTTGTCGCAACTGAGTGTTTTGATGGCTCTGAATCACTACATTAATGGCAAATTAAGTGCCACATTACGGTATTTATTGTTTGAATTTAGTATTAAAACATGCAAAATATAAAAAGCTGAGTATTTGTTTCATTTTGCAAGTAGGGTTGCCAATTTGGCATAAGATTTAGCTTACATGGACATAGTGAAAGCATGAGACAGAGCCTGGGAGCGTGTCTGATGCCAAATGCGTAAGTGTTGGCAACCCTGCTTTAGTTCAAAAGTTAAGTTGCAGTGGCTAGTATTACAAAAGGATAATCTTTCTACAACAATCAACTTGAGAAAATATACAGGCTAATGGTGGAGTTAAAATGTATTCTGGTGAAATGGTGCCATTGTGTGCGTGTGTGTGTTTGTTTACAAGTACAGGTGTTGGTCATATAATTATAATATTATCAAAAAGTTGATTTATTTCACTAATTCCATTCAAAAAGTGAAACTTTTATATTATATTCATTCATTGCACACAGACTGATATATTTCAAATGTTTATTTATTTTATTTTTGATTATTATAACTGACAACTAAGGAAAATGCCAAATTCAGTATCTCAGAAAATTAGAATATTTTGAAAAGGTTCAATATTGAAGACACCTGTTACCACACTAATCAGCTAATTAACTCAAAACACCTGCAAAGCCATGTCTCATTCTAGTTCTGTAGGCTACTCAATCATTGGGAAGACTGCTGACTTGACAGTTGTCCAAAAGACGACAATTGACACCTTGCACAAGGGGGGCAAGACACAAAAGGTCATTGCAAAAGAGGCTCGCTGTTCACAAAGCTCTGTGTCCAAGCACATTAATAGAGAGGCGAAGGGAAGGAAAAGATCTGGCAGAAAAAAGTCTAAAAGCAATAGGGATAACCACACCCTGGAGAGGATTGTGAAATAAAACCCATTGAATAATGTGGGGGAGATTTACAAAGAGTGGACTGCAGCTGGAGTCAGTGCTTCAAGAACCACTACACACAGACGTATGCAAGACATGGGTTTCAGCTGTCACATTCATTGTGTCAATCTACTCTTGAACAACAGACAGCGTCAGAAGTGCCTCGCTTCAAAAAGGACTGGACTGCTGCTGAGTGGTCCAAAGTTATGTTCTCTGATGAAAGTAAATTTAGCATTTCCTTTGGAAATCAGGGTCCCAGAGTCTGGAGGAAGAGAGGAGAGGCACACAATCCACGTTGCTTGAGGTCCAGTTTAAAGTTTCCACAGTCAGTGATGGTTTGGGGTGCCACATCATCTGCTGGTGTTGGTCCACTGTGTTTTCTGAGGTCCAAGGTCAACACAGCTGTAAACCAGGACGTTTTAGAGCACTTCATGATTCCTGCTCCTGACCAACTTTATGGAAATGCAGAATTAATTTTCCAACAGGACTTGGCACCTGCACACAGTGCCAAAACTACCAGTACCTGGTTTAAGAACCATGGTATCCCTGTTCTTAATTGGCCAGCAAACTCACCTGACCTTAACCCCACAGAAAATCTATGGGGTATTGTGAAGAGGAAGATGCGATATGCCAGACCCAAGAATGCAGAAGAACTGAAGGCCACTATCAGAGCAACCTGGGCTCTCATAACACCTGAGCAGTGCCACAGACTGATCGACTCCATGCCACGACACATAGCTGCAGTAATTCAGGCAAAAGGAGACCCAACTAAGTATAGAAGAGCTGAAGGCCACTATCAGAGCAACCTGCGCTCTCATAACACCTGAGCAGTGCCACAGACTGATCGACTCCATGCCAAGCCGCATTGCTGCCGTAATTCAGGCAAAAGGAGCCCCAACTAAGTATTGAGTGCTGTACATGCTCATACTTTTCATGTTCATACTTTTCAGTTGGCCAAGATTTCTAAAAATCCTTTCTTTGTTTTGGTCTTAAGTTATATTCAAATTTTCTGAGATATTGAATTTGGGATTTTCCTTAGGTGTCAGATATAATCATCAAAATTAAAAGAAATAAACAGTTGAAATATATCAGTCTGTGTGTAATGAATGAATATAATATACAAGTTTCACTTTTTAATGGAATTAGTGAAATAAATCAACTTTCTGATGATATTCTAATTATATGACCAGCGCCTGTATTGGCTTGTTGCCCTCTGACCAGATAGTAGTTAGCCATCTGGTAAGTCCTTTTTTTTGGATTCAACTGAATATACATTTTATATAACCAACTTTAAAGTTATGACCAGTCTTTAAAAAAAATAATAATAATAATAATCTGTCCATTTACAGTGACTGATCCAAATATTTTAGTCTTGAATACAATGCAATGACAACAAATAGCCAGAAGAGGGAGGCACAAAGCCAAAAGTGAAGATTATGAACAATGCAACAGATATCACTTCTTGCCTTTTACATGGGAAACTTTCTGCATGCTTATATTGATATATCATATCATATCATATCATGGTGCTCCATCAGTTCATGATGAAAAACCAGAGTGGTAAAATAGAGAAGTTTGTAGATTAATTTGTTTATTATCATTATAAAACTAGTTGTGATTGGTCAGTTGACTGAAAATAGTTTCTTAACTGCATCAAAATAATTAGTATGACAATTGGTCAAATAGTTTAGCTGCTAAAGTGAAGTGAAAGAGTGTTACAGTGACACCACAGAAAAAAACAGGAAAAAGTTCAAGACAAATACGAGGCAACTTGACCAAGACCCCAGAGAAGCAGAACAGCAGATGCAGGGGGAGTTGTGGTTTGCTAAACTTTGCAAAAATATATGGAAGTTGCTGTGTTGCTTCAAACCTCCTTGAAATGATCTCTTTTTTTTACAGGAAAAGGGACACACACAAAATTCTGAACCTTCATAAGAAAGATAGAAAAATATTTTACACTTTAGGCCTGGAGATTCCCTGTCTGATACAGTAAAAAAGTCTATAAAACAAACTATGTTTTATATTATCTAATTATAATAATGACTTTATTAAGTTGATCTGTTTACCCATCTACCTTTATCTCCTAGTATTATAGGAACATAAAACCCATTCAAAATTAACCCCATATTATGCATTACTTGTTATGTATGACAGCTCAGATCACAGTGCCTCAGTTTCTGCATCTCAAGTCCGTCTCTAGGGCCTTCATCTCATATTTCCATATAAGTCTACACAAACAATGAGATTACATCATTATTCAGGTGTCCCTTCTCTAGAACTATAATATTCACTTCTCTAGAATCTATAATGCTATGTATGGCATTGGTAATGAAATCATTAATATATAAAAAAACACTGACTCATTCATTAATCTTTTGGATGAAAAGTGACCGGCTTATAAGGCATGTCGGGAGTCTTATTTGCATTGCCCAGATTGTATACATTCATTTGTATTGTCAAGCTCTTAAGTTATATGAGTATACTTATGGAAAGAGTGCTTTCATAACTTCATATAAAATATTCTAATATTTGTAATATTTAATGGCTATATGACTAAATGCCAGAAAATACAAGCCAGATACCCATCTAATACATCCACTACATTCCTTCAAGATGCTCAAAACTGTGCCTTTTGATACACAGGCCATACGGCATTACTGTGAAGAACCTTTTAATCAACTTTATTTTTAGGAGTGTATGAAACTGGGAAGAAAAGTAAAATAAATATATTATTTAAATTATGGTTGTTTATAGGACTTCCCTTTTTTCCTCTTTTTTTAATAGGGGGGAAGTGAAAAAATGTCTACGTGCACTCAGAGACCATGCAGACGTTCCTCATTTTACAGTTCATTTCTCTTTACTTTCACAAGAATCTCAACAAAAACAAAAATCCCCAGGTTTCTACTACAGATCTGTTAAGAGAACGATGATTGTGTGTAAGTAATCCACATTTGGGTAAGTTAAAACTAAAGTGACTTCCTGATGTGGGCGTTTTTTTGAGCAGAGGAAATGTCAGGCAGTGTTTTCGAGGGTGAATGAATCAGTCGATGTACAGTGTAGGTGTCATGTCACATTGGCACGAATATTAGAAGTAACAGTAACAGAACACAATGATGGAGAATATGAATGTACTACACATATTACAGTGTTTTAGTGTTGCTGTTTTTAAAGTGCGTTCTTTCACACATTTGAATATTAAACTTCCGGCTGTAGTGTAGCTGCTGGAACACTCCACTCGTGTGGGTTTTGTTACCACAAGTAAGTCACAGAAAAACAACAACAACAGTAAATATAGATGCAAGCAGCGATTATGGAGCCAAGCACTACAGAGGCAAAATGAGGAGTTAAGCATGGCATGGAGCATCCGATCAAAGTTTCTCTAGTTTCTTGTTCTTCTCCAAAAAGAAAACAACTTCCTCAATTTGACAACATGCACACTGCTAGTGCTCACAACACAACCAAATAAAGCACTGCAAAATTCACTTCAAACAGTTTTTTTATTTGGTTATGGTGTGAGCATTTGCATTTCTTTATTTGGTTGTGTTCTGGGTATTTGCAGTGTGTTTCTTTATTTGGTTGCGTTATGAGCATTTGCAGTGCATGTGTTGTCAAATTGATGAAGATGTTTTCTTGATTTGCTGGTGCTTTTTCTATTTGCTTGTGTTTTCTGAAGTTGCAAGCGCATTGAGCTCTCTCGGCCACTGTAGAAATACTTTGTTTGGCTTTCCAAAAGAGGACACAATTTTGGGGTAGCTGTGGCCTAATGCTTAGAGAGTTGGACTTGTAACCAGAAGGTTGCAGGTTTGAGTCTCAGTGCCGGCAGGAGATGTAGGTGGGAGGGAGTGAATGAACAGTGCTCTCTTACACTTTCAATACCCATGGCTGAAGTGCCCTTGAGCAAGGCACTGAACTCTAGTGGTGGGCGATACTGCAAAATTTGGTATCGATCCGATGCCAAATACATATATGGTCAGTATTGCCGATACCAATACGATACTTTTTACTTAAAAAAAAAATACTTTTGTGTAGGGGAGAGCAGTATGTCTTTATTTCTGAGGTGAATGAATGATTATTTAGGCAATATTTTTTATTAATGTATTGAAGTCCACAAAATTATTAGTTATTAGGCACTGTAGAATTAATTCTTTACAGACTTAAAAATAAATAAATAAAGAATAACAAAAATCTCTCCCTTTTTTCTGGTTTTACACGTATCACAAGTTGCAGTATTATCATTTAGTGCCGTAAAATAGCTCATGAGCTTTGTAAAAATCGATGCGTTTCAGAAAGGCAGGGCATAGAGGAGAAACAGTAATGTATGTTATGTGGAAACTAATGTGTTTTTGGAATCTTAAACTGCATAAACACATTTCATTACACCAAATACACAAAATAATGTTCTTTTTAGCCACATCATATGACCCCTTTAAGATGAGATGCTGTCTCAAACCTATATTACAAAGATCTCATTTCCTGTTTATACACCACCAACCTCAGCATCCTGTGTTTAATTAAAACTCTTCAACACCAGATGCCTTCTGTTGCCACCTGCTGTGTGCTGCTCCCAAGAGAGCTAATGCTGTGTGACAAACCCTATTTTCCCAATCAATAACCAGCATCCAAACCTGTCACATCTTTACTTCTCCACTGCTCTCAAACTGCATATGACATAGTGTTTGCTATTGAGATATATTCTCCATCACTACATGCATTACAGGAAGTGAAGGGGCTTCACAGAAACCAAAAGAAAAATTCTAATCTAAATAAAGGCACTTGCTTCATGACTTCCTCTGTTAGATCGAAGCTCGGCTGCGAGGGCACATTATAGTCAACCACCGTACAGCCCTCAGAACAGTTACGATGCCAACAACATGGATCTCTGAGGTTGGTACCTTTAATTTTTTTACTTTGTAATCTTGTAGAACAAAATGTGGCCATTGAAAACTCATCAGTTTTACAAACAGCCAGTCATATCAGAAGACTATGTTGTAGATCAAATGTGGTTTCTATATGAAGCTGAATAGTTAAGTAGAACATTTATCAGCAGTTTATATATTCACAAACTTTTGTAGATTGATCATTTTAGGTTACAGGATGACTGCTGATGAATGTAAATGAATGCTGCACAGATTTCTGATTCAAATAAGCCAAAACAATAAATAACTAAGAATTGTAGTAGAAGTAGCATTCTTCCTTTATCTGATAAATTGGTATACCGACTAATATTTAACATTTTGTTAGTTTTTTGTTTTGTTTTCTTTCCTTTTTTTGTACCTTAACACTTACTGTATATTTGAGAAGGACTGTCTTTCACTTCTCTTTTTTAAAACCCGTCTTAACATTTTTTTACTAACCCTCAAAAAGAAAAAGTGGTATGTCTTACAAAGATGTTTCCCACAAAATGACAATTCTGTCATCATGTACTCACCTCATGTTGTTTAATATTTTTGTACTTGTATGAACTGTTCCTTTAAAACATCTTCCTAAATGTAAAGAAAGTCTTGTTTATGTTTCTATGTTACTATTCTATTTGGTGTAAGTAAAAAAATATATAAAATTGAGTAGAAAACATTGTGAGTTTAAAATAAGATATAGTCACATAGTGACTATTGCAATACACAAGGTCACAGTTACAAGAAACTACAAAAAAATAAAAAATAATAATAATACTACAGAGTTTTTAGAAATAAGTTACAACTGTAAGATAAGTTTGAATAGGCCTTAGTGTAGAGGCCATACAGAATTTTATAGGGATGAAAATGAGCTGTCAGGGTTAGACTTACAGTCTTTACAATGGCACGCAATGTATAAACTTTTAAAACCATTTATGGCATTTTGTCTACTTTAGAAGGATGGTTCATCAGCTGAACAATTGGTACAATCCATTGAACAAGCTGTACTTCCATCCCTCACAGCCTCATTTTCATTCCTGTCACAAATTAAACATAGTGCTACCCTGACTAAGGTCTATAACTTTTTTTTTTTTCAACTCTGAAACAGTTATCAAAAACTACTGTTTTACATTGGTTTCTTTTTTATGGTCAAATCAGGCAAACCACAATGGATCATAACAGATCTTCGCCAGACATCATGGAAGACCATGCCCATCAAGTGTACCGGACTGTTAGCCTAGTGTTTTATGGCATTATATTCATCATAGGCACAGTGGTCAACCTGACCGCACTTTGGGTCTTTGCCTTGACCACTAAAAGACGGAACTCCATCACTGTTTACATGATCAATGTAGCATTAGTGGACTTGATATTTATCTTACTGCTGCCTTTTCGAATGTTCTACTACAGTCAAGACTACTGGCCCTTCGGAGACGTGTTCTGCAGGATTAACGCCGCAATAACAGTGCTCTATCCATGCTTGGCCTTGTGGCTCTTCGCTCTCATTAGCACAGATCGCTATGTGGCCATAGTGCAGCCGCGACACACTCGAGAACTAAAAAGCGTCCGTAAAGCCTTGCTGTCCTGTGCGGGAGTCTGGATCATGACCCTGGGCAGCACAGCTCCACTTGTTTTCCTGGAGGAAGACCCTGACCGCAACACAAACTATACCACTTGCATCAAGATGCACGACATCATCTACTTGCGCCGTGACAATCCCGTCAACTTCACGCGTATCGTCTTTTTCTTCCTGGTGCCAGTGTGCATCATGGTGGGCTGTTACATGATCATTGTGGACAACCTCATCCATGGCCGCACGTCCAAACTGAAGCCCAAAGTCAAGCAGAAGTCCATCCGGATCATCATCACACTGATCGTTCAGGTGCTGGTGTGCTTTGTGCCTTTTCACATCTGTTTTGTGTCCATGCTGCTGGCCAGCAGTGAGAGGGGTTACAACACCTGGGGGGCCTTCACCACCTTCCTGATGAACGCCAGCACAGTGCTGGACATCATACTTTTCTACATTGTGTCGAAGCAGTTTCAGGACCGTGTGATCAGCGTGGTCTTGTACAGAAACTACCTGAGGAGCGTTCGCAGGAAGAGCCTTCACACCAACAGCATTCGCTCGGTCAGCAACCTGACCAGTGCCATGATCTGAGGAATAACACAGCTGATGGTAACAATGTAAACTGAATGTAAACATGTCAGTGTTTGAAATTAAATGACAGAACTGAAGATCAAGATGAACGGTTATACTAAATAGTGAAACTGCTCACAGTAACAGCAGCTCTGCAGTTAATATGCAGTCAACTCAAAAGACGGATCACATGTGCTCCAGTGTCTTCATTGACTACTGCATTGCATCATTGCTCATTTGCATAAAGTGAAACTTTTATCAGTTTTGCTGCCAAATACGCATCACCACACACAGCATAATAACTTTATGTGTGAACACCACCATATAACAAACTATTTTTTCAGTGGTTGTGTTTCATGCTGCAAGTGCGTGGGCTATTTGAAAAATCGAGAGTTTTTAAAATCGAGTAAAATTCAAGTTATAAATTGGGATGCTACAGTTAGAGCCACATATAATGTAATATTTATGACATTTTTAATAGTTTTCTTGTATGCATATAAAAAATTAGGCCAGAATGGGGATGCACTGTATATAAACCCGAGTGCTCAAAACAATGAATTTGTGTTTGAGTAAGGTAAATATGAATTAAACTATTTACTTTTAACAAATTAATTTGTATTCAATTGAATGAGTATTTCGAACTTGAAACGACATAATATATTAAGTAATCTGAATTGTTTCATTGTTTTGAATTTAATGAATTGAAAATGAAGGGTAAAAGGTAAAATTATGTTATGGGAGATTTAGTAGTGTTCAATACCATCATGGCAACGAGTGAAGCATGAGTTTGGTTTATAAATGTTCCTTACTGCCTCATTCAGCAATCTACTAATTAAAGCATTGCTTTACCTATTAACAAGTTAGCGTTTACTGAATTAGCTAGTTATAGCAAATTAATTGAATTTACATTAATTTTCCACTACTAGGCATATTTAAACTGAGATAACCAGACAATTTTACATTTTTTATAGTTTTTAATAGTTGTAGTTTAATAGTTTAATAGTTGGCTTACTCAAATATTTCAAGTTAAGAAAAAGAAAAAAAAGAAAAGAAATTTCTTAACTTAAAAATTCATTTATAAAAATACCCCCCTCCCCCGCGTTGTTACATTATCACAGTAAGGTCTTTGAAATAGTTTGCATTGCAAAACTTTCTTTGCAGTCTTTGTGCAATCTGTGCAGAACATGTCTTTTGCTAAGCATGCTTTCTTATTCATACCAAGTATGATCTTCAGTAACAGCGAATGTCTTTGAAGAGGTTAGTTCAAAAGGAGTGCATATGTATATTTGGTCCTTTTAGAAGTGTAAAACCTTTCAGTGTGGGATAGAATGCTAATTAAATTTCCCCAAAAGGGAAAATTACGTAAGAGAACTTTATCTCAAATTATTTTGGTATTTTATGAAAAAAAAAAAAAAAAAAAAAGATTCATCACACACATACATTCTGCACCATTTTGTTTAATACAAGCTGATTACAATTTAAACCGAACTGAAACAGGATTTTGGCACAGCACATGACAGTAAACTTGACCTGTAGTATATAAAACGCCAGCAGGTGGCGCTACTGACCAGGACACATTAATGCTTCTCTCACAGTGTTTTATCTCAATATCACCATCAGGTGGTGTCATGTAATGTTAACAAATTACTTGAAAGTCTCATTATATCTGCTTATAGTTTTAAATGATATTTCAATTATAATTTTCTCTATGTTTTCTTTAACTTTCCATAAAATATGTGACTGCTGACAGATGGACTGATTTCTTCTTTGGGAAGAAAGACACAACCTGTGGTTATATCCGATCTAAGTGTTTCTTTTCTAATTCTGTTATAATCACTCCTCATGTTTTGCAGCTTTTGTGACCTAATAATTACTGAGAGAATGTATGTAATATTTGTAATTTTTTAAAATGCCAAATTGCAGGATAATTTACATGAAAAAAACATGAAAAAAATGATGGTGACTGATTATAAGACCTTCTATATTCATATACATTTTAAACGGAAAGAATTATGCTGTAAAAAAAACTATCAATCTGTTATGCATCAAATACCAATACACTTAATGTATACCCTGCACTTTACTTGATTAAGCTTAATTAAAATTGATATATACTTTTCTTCAATATTGTCTTCAATCCAAGTTTAATATTCAGAAACAGGCAGTTACTCCTGAAGACTGTAAACACTGTGGTGCTTTAAAAACATTGCTCTGCTTTTCTTAAGCAGTCTAACAAGGCAACTTCAGACTCATTCAGCTGCAGATGGAGGAGCAGTAGGTGTGTTTGGGAAATCGTCAAGCTTTTTGGAACATGTTCATATGGCATGTTAAAGTCCAAATGCAATCAAAAATGCTACATATACTTTGTTAACGCACATTACTAGTATTTGTCCACAGGAGAAAAATGTTGTTGCGATCTTTATTAATCATTTTAAATCTAAATCTGAAAATGTATAGTGACCTTCATTCTAAAATCTATCTCGCTGTCTATTTTTTCCCCCTGTCATTATTCCTTTTCACTTGGCAGTGTGTCACACTACTAAAGTAAATTCAGCCACAACTTCTGTTTTGAACAGACTTTAATATGAATACCTACACCTGTGGTTGTTTTGCTGGCTACTAGGACACCTGTATGAACTTAAAGGGAACTAACATCATACATAAAAATCCCCATGAGACCAGTTAGTTTACAAATTCAAGGTCTAAAAATTAGTTCAGTGAAAAGCTCTAACATCATTTCTTCACAGATGCCAACTGGTTTGATATTTAGCATCTAATGCAATGAACTTATGACTTTCTAATGTAACTTAAATATCCTAAATCTTTTTGGCACCAGTGTATACATTCGGCAAAATGATGTTTTGGTTTAATATGTTTAGGAGAATTTGCCCAAACCTACAAAATTACACTACTGTAAGTTTTGCAGTGTAAATGTCACACACACACACACACACACACACACACACACACACACACACACACACACACACACACTTCAGCCACCCTACCTGATACACATCATAGCAAGTTAATGGAGACAGGCACTCTGTGAGCAACAGCAGTCTTCTCTAAGGCCCATATGATGAATTATCTGGAAGCTTTCTCAGTAATTTCGAATCTTCATAACAAGTGCTTTTGCCACAGGAAAAATTAATGGAAACAAGATTGTCTTTCATTTGAGTTGATTTAGCCACCTCGGCAGCCAGATGTCTCTCTCTGGGAATAAAACAGTCGGTGCTTAAACAAAGCCCAGCAAAAAACTACCTTTTTTCTGCAGCTCGTTTTACAAACAAATCAGCCGGCGCACAATGGCCATCTGTTTGTTATTTGATATGTGTGAATACATGTTGTAATGACTTTGTTTGTGAATCAGTCAGTGCACTGGAACACACGAGAGCTCTCCAAGTGGCGGAGTGTTTGGAGCTAATCATATAATTGGACACAATAGTAAATGACAAATGGAGTTGCACAGAGCCAGCCAGCTGGGAAGTGAATATGTAATCATTGTAAAATCATATCATTTTGCATATTTGAAGACAGCTTAATAGAGTTTGCTTGTCAGCAAACTATCAAGTGATGATCAGAGTAGGCCCGCGGTTTCTGTTTGGTGCGATATTGCTCTGCAGAGTCTCCGGTGACTTCAGTGGAGTTGGTACAGTGTTGTTTTTATGCCTCAGCTGCTGCAGTTTTATATTGTGATATGGGAATTATAATGGGATTGTAGTGTTCACGAGCACTTATACCAGAGCCAAATTCACAAATCATATAAAAAACATGACTATAGAACCGGTAGTGTCTGACTGGCTTCTTCAGTCCACTCGAGGGGAATGTGATTCATGTAAATAATTTTACAGTGAGCATTTCTTAGGACGTGTGTTTAAACTCTAGATATGTACTACTAGACATCTCAGACAGCATCCACATAAAAAATATCACCACTGAGCTGTTAAAGATTTAAAAATAGACATCATTTTGTTGACGATATATAGCGCAACTGTGCTCTCTGCAACCCAAGTTTGATTCCCGTCTCAAAATTCTTTGCCGATCCTGCCCCCCTCTCTCCATCAAATGCGTTCCTGTCTACCCTCTACTGTCCTGTAATAATAAAGGCATAAAGCCCATAAATATAGCTTAAAAAATAGACACCATTTCATCAGAGATCTTAGATTTGTTTGCACAGAAGTTCATAATGATAGAAGAACTACTGTGCAGCCTAAAGACTTTATTTTAAAACAAATTGCCTGAAGTCTGCGACAGAAGTATTGACAGATCTTTCCTTTTGTATTGTGTTGTACATCCATGAAACACATTATCAAAAAAAAATAATAATAATTTTAGGGTGGCAGATGTGTAAGCTTACAGTTGACTGTAAGAAAGGGGTGGGGTTTCCAGACACAGTCAATCCATCCATCCATCCATCCATCCATCCATCAATCAGAAGTAAAAAATTAAATAAAAAAATAAACATAAACCATGCATGGCTGAATCGTTAACCATAAGTTAAATAGCATGTATATAGAAAAGACATTTTCATTTTATTATTCAACTTAAATGTTACTCAAAAGTGTATTGCTACATCAAAAGTATTTGTAAACAATACCTCCCCTACTTTGAGGGGTCAAAATTTTAAAGCCTTTTCATATATTTTTTAAAGGGGTCATATGATGAGGTTTTTCTTTGTCTTTTTGAGTGTTTTAAGTTGTTTGTGCACATATAAGATCTGTAAAGTTGCAAAGACTAAGGTCTCAAACCCAAAGTGATATTCTTTATAAAAGCTGTGTGTTTCCAAATATGGTAAGGGGCGTAACATTTCCGTCACACGCTTGAGGTATTCAGCAAATCACACATTGCATTACACCGAATACACAAAATTATGTTATTTTAAGCATTGTCATATGACCCCTTTAATGTTTCTTTACCATTTTCATAAAATATGTCAATCGATATTCTATAATTCTAAAAACAAACCATCATAAACCCATTGTTGGTCCCATTGTACAAAACAACCATATTTTCTTTAATGCACAATGTCAACAAAACTAAATGTTTGCTGTTGCAGATTGGTCTCATAAGCACTTATTATCTCCTTTTTGAAAGAATCTTGTCTGGAAATTCCAGGCAAGTCCAAGCTGAGAAAAATCTTCTCCAAAACTATGCCAAAAGAGGCATATTGGCCTAATGAACTCAGGTGGATATTAGTGTTTGATGATGATTGGATGGTGCCCTTCATACAGAAATCTCAGAAAACGTCATACGGTTCCCAGCGGTGCCTGTATTTACCCCTTACTGGCTTATGCATTAAGATCTTATCTGGTCAGAAGTGGGGAGAAAGACCTTGCACTCTTTAATCAATATCTATAAGGCGTGATCTCCCTGAAAGAATGTGCTTGATGCAAAGACAGGTCCATTGACCTGTCAGTTAGAGGAGGAGAGGTGAGGAAAACATATGGCTTTGATTACAGCGATGACTCCTTTAGCGGACGAGCGCGTTGCTGATTCACACGCGGAGAATAGCAGCACCATTAGAGGGCATAAATAATGTACAGTACTTTTTCTACACTACTCAGCTAAGTGCCTTGAAACCTTGTGCTCCACTTGTCAGGTTTTTCAATAGATTAGGACAAGATTTATTTTAAGTGTGTAAAGTAGCATGTTCCTGACAGTGTTCAGCGGGGATCGAGTGTTGCACGCGCAAGCACGGCAACCTAGTTTAATTGGTGCGCCATGGAGAAGACAGGCCTCATGTCGGATCGGTTAAATATTTAATGCAGTCTCACTTAAACTTCCCCATGATCCATTGTATCACACCAGCGGAACACACAAGGTGGAATTACAACAAGGATAAGAGACATGGAAGTTGTAATTCCAAACATGGCCCTAGCTAGATCTTACAAAGACAGATTTGTGTTAAGAAACAGATCAGAGACTTCACCTTGTCTTTTTCTGTCCGTCTCCCTCGCTCGCTGAATTCATCTTTCTCCCACCCACTTCTCGCTATTCGTTCGCTCTTTCAATTCTTCCCCCCGTCTCTGTTATCCGACTGAAGTTAAAACTGAGAAAACAATTAAATCCAATTAAAAATTCGACTACATGTCTGTGTCATGCCTCATTATGGGAAGGTTTTTGGTATTCAAAATAATTGAAACCTGACGCGTTAAGTGCACAGGCGGACTCCCACTGCAGGGCCCAGGGAGCCGTAGAAAGAAGAACGATTGTGAGAGAGAGAGGAGAGAAAAGGAGACCACTTCAGTGTGACAGCGCAGGGCAGCCGCGTGTAGGGATCTGACAGCGGGGAGGGTTCTTGTGTGTGCGTGTCACGTAGAGGCCTGCAAGAGCTCAATTACAAGATTGATACTCAGAGAGGAAACTTCATTTTGCTTTACAGATGTCGACACCGCCAGAGAAAACCGAGGTTGTTGTTTAACATAAGACGGGTTTGTGCGATGAGAATAAGCCCATGTGAAACTAAGAGCACCGGCAGTGCCAGGGGGGGGTCTTGGGGGGTCTCAAGACCCTGCAAAAAAATGCTTTGACCCCCCATTTGACCCCCCATCCTCTTCCTGATTAAAAAATATATATATTCGGGATAAAGATAAAAAAAAAAATCTTCAAACTACACAGAATAATAATAAATAATAATTATTTCGACATTTATTCGTACACTGAACTGAAAACCGTTTCTGTTAGACGCGTACGATTCGAGAACCGAGGAGCTGATGATACTGCGCATGTGTGATTCAGTGTGAAGCAGACTGACACACAGAGCGTTTGAACCGAACTGATTCTTTAGATGATTGATTCTGAATGGATTCTGTGCTACTGTTATAAGCGATGGTAAACCGAGGGGCTTAAATGAAGGGCAGTCATCGCCAATGACATTACATCGAGCGCAAAAGAACCGGTGAACCGTTTTTGTTTTCACTGGTTTATTGGATCCAATTGTCGGAAAGAACCGGTTCACTTGAGCACCTGCTCCTTTGCCCCTTAAGTGCCCTTTTGTCAAAGCAAAATTTCCTCGATTTTTTTTTGTAATAACATACCCTTTTGTGAATGCCTGCCCACGCCCAATCATAATATTAGTACAATTTATTAATAATAATTTAACCGTAAATAGAATGACCAACATGATGACCTTTCACCTGACGACGACGACCTCATCCGACCGGGACGATTCCTCACGTCACACACGCATTTTTTAATTGTTAGAGGATATTTTCGCATACTGCAAGGAGTCAGCAGTGATTTTGATTTGAGGGTGCGAGCAAACGTAAAGAGAATGTCGTGGCGTGTGTCCATTGCAAGATAGAGCTGGCAAACCACAACTAGGGCCCTATGATTTCCGCGATGCAGAAAACGCGGAGGGAATCACGGAATCCAGTCATAAAAACGGAAAATACAGTTTAACGCGGAATGGCACGGAATTTGCCAAATTTTGAATAAATTAATCAAAAATAGGTCATTGCACTTACATCAAATCACAATATGGACCAATATCTGTAAATATTAAACCAGAAAAGTCTATTTAAATATGAATCCTGTATGTTCTGTGTGTCTGTGTTAATGAATAGAGCAGAAGCACGACATCCTTTATTACAGACACTGAAGCGGGCGTGACGCTCGCGGTAATTTCAGCGTCTGCTGTCTCACTAAATGAGGATGTGAACACATGAACAACATCCCCAGAACTGCTCTGACAGTCACTTCATGAGCATCTGACCGTTTGACTTGAGTAAAACTAGCGTCACATCACATACACAGAACTGTAAAGGTACGTCAACCCGTCAAAATAAAAGTCCTGTATTACAGCAGAATGTACATAGCCTACTACTAAAAAATAAAACATTATTTTTTTTAAGGTTTAATCACACAACATTTCTTCCATGTTTTATTTTTAATAGTAAATCCCCTTTGTTTACCAAAAAGTTAAGTTTGCTTAATTTTCAATAATTAAAAGATAAATTAAATTAATGTTTTATGTGTTTAATGTTTAATGTGCATCTCAGAAAATGCTTTATTTAAAACCCCAACTGAATGGCACTTAAATGCACTTAATTCATCTGTCAACTTTATTGTCATTGTTCACAGTACAAGTACAGACAGAGAAACAATAGGTAATAATTAAATGTTTCTTTTTTGATGTATGCATTGCATTCCATGCATTTAAAAAGTAAAAATATTTTTTTTTCTAAAAAAGGAAACTTAGTTGTTCATTTTAAGAGACCCAGGAGTCTTATTTTCTCTTGCATAATTAATATTGCACTTTAATTAAGCAAAAACACATTTTATCCGATTACTCGATTAATCGATGGAATTTTTGGTAGAATACTCGATTACTAAAATATTCGATAGCTACAGCCCTAGATGTGAGAACATGCAGATATGTTGTTTATATTGCTGTGTGTAGCCTGTAGTGTAGAAGTAAAACTGGCGTGCTGTTTGAGGGAGAAAAGTTTGACAGGCATCGAGGGGTCTGGTCTTTTTTATGTTATTTGAATAAACTATTATTATATTACAGTACTTATTTATTTTTTAACACATAGAGTGCCTTAAAAATAATTATCACAACACTGGTAATGCTTATTCAAATTTTCTCATTCTCTGAATTATCAGTATGAAAATAAAAACAATTCAGAAATGAATTAAAATATAATTATATTCTAAATGTGACGCAAATATATTTTTTCTACAATAGCAACAGTGTTTACAACAGCAAGACCACTTTAGCCTGTAAACCAGGGCCGGCTTTGCCGACAGGCGACACAGGCGGCCGCCTGAGAATTTAAAAAAAAAAGTTAATTAAATGTATTTATCGTATTATGAAAGCTGCGCACACGCTGTACACTTACTGTGCACTGTCCACACACTGCTTTTATTTGCCCATTTCTTTTACTAGATTTACAATCCTAAAAAATGACTGAGTCTCTTTGACAGGCAGCTGTCAAACTCACGCGCATTGCTCAGCAACCGGGAGTGGTGCGAAAACATCTGAGAGCTGGTTTTAGCGCTTTAAATGATGGGGTAAAAGCCCCCCCCCCTGGCGGTTGTAGGCTGTAAATGATCATATATGTATAATCTTTTATGATGAAAAGAACACCCAAGCCATCGGGATCAGCTTTCCGAAAACGAAGGAAGGAGGAGGAAGAAAAACGGGCCCAAAGCAGAGGTAACTTATGTAGACTATATCATTCTCTTGGTCGGCGTTACGTCACAAATCATGTGACCTGCATAGCAACAAGCCGCCGCCGTGTTTGAAGGGTAAAACAAACCGAAGGCAATCAAGGCAAAGCCCTAGGAAAATCAAAAAGGTATCTATTCTCAGAAGTTTTGTTGTGGATTATGTCAGTTATGGATACTAACGGACTACTTTGTATTAATGATGAATGATATCTGTGTATGCGAATGTATGTCGGTGGTGAGAAGTGAAGTGAATGTAATAAAACACTCACTCATGTAAAGCGCTTTGCGACTAACGTTAGCTAGCGTTACATGTATGTGAAAGGCGCTAGCAGCTATACAAATACAGATCTTCTTTCTTCTATTACAGAATGTCTTATCAATATATAGAAAGTCTACTTGCGCCTGCATTGACCAGGTACCACAGAAAGTTGTCGCTTGTAGGTTTAACGTTACAATCTTGTCCATATCGACATCCAGCTGAGTCCTGGGAGAACAACCCAAAGGCATGGCCCAGGCTCGAGTATCCAGACAATTACCTCATCAAATCCCCTGGTATGAACACCATGTGTACATACCATGTGTCCTACACTTGCAGTCATGTTTAAATACCCATCAAGCATCGATTACATTAACTATGTTCATTTAGAAAAAAAAAAAAAGATGTTTATTCAAAAGCACTGTGTTACACAATGGCTGTAATGAGCTCAGTCTGTCAGTGGCACAGCTTGTACAGTGTCAGTGAGGGACACAGTTTTTTCAAAAAAGCAAAAATAGACTAACTGCAGAAACGTATCTTATTCCCCACACAACTAGTGCATTTCATTGTTGCTTATCAGTGTAGAGCTGCCGACCATTATGCATAGCAATGTCATAACATAGCAACAGAAAATTAAGTGGCCATCTCTGCAGTGGTATTATTTTGTTATTCTTTGATTTGCCGAATCATTGCTAATTTTTTAGGCATGATTCTCGGCAGTTTTCTCGACAGCTCTGCGCTCGTTTGTCTTCCGCTTCGTGTTGCTTAATGGCGAGCACTTGTTTGTTTTACCCTTCGCCGCGGTTGCTATGCGCACGCAGTGCATTATGGGAGTAAAAGTCCCGGATGTCCGACCTCGAGAATCAAGCTCACAGCCTACCCGGAGAAGATAAAGACGAGGATGACCAACAACGTTTTACAGCTTAACAGTAAATAAAATGCATTATGATTATTATTATTATTATTATTATATAAATTTAGCAAAGGAACTTTTTGCGGTAGGCTATGAGCTAACAGTAAGTCGCTTTGGATAAAAGCGTCTGCTAAATGAATAAATGTAAATGTTACAGCAGTGGTTTAACTTAGTCTACGTGATATGCAGGTATACGCCGTATACCCACTAGAAAAGGCCAAGGATTTCCGTAAACCCACTTAAAAAATCGTGAGGATACGTAACAACTTCGTTTTGTGTCAGAACTTTCACTTTCATTCATAAATTCACCCCGTCTGTGTTTGCGAAGCGACACCAAATTGCGGAATCCGGTCACAAATGGAGCTTGTTAAGCGAACGTCACCGAATTTGGCTATTTTTGAATGAATAAATCAAAAGTAGGGCTGTACAATGAATCAAATCTCGATATGGACTAGTGTCTGTGAATATTAAAGTTAAAAGAGACTGCAATTGTTCTACGCGTCTCTGGGATGAATGAGCGCTCAATGTGTGCTCCACTACACACACACACACACACACACACACACTGAAGCACGCATGATCACGCTTGTGGTGTTTGCAACGTTTCACTGTATTGAGACATGAGCTACTACATGTGCACTTCATCGCAGAGCTGCTATGAGAGTCACTTCACGAGAATTTCACCATTTCATTTGATAAAAGTCATTCATTTCAAACCTAAAATGAAAACACTATAACTGCTTTTCCTTGAGGTGAGATCGTAATGCTTATCTATTGTTTTCTACTGTATCCTTCCGGTTGTTGCTGTTAAAGAGTTGTTGTGTGAACATTTAAAATAAAAAATGAATAACTATGGAATAACTGTGAAGTTGCTTTTTCCGGGGGGGTGGGGGGGTGGTTGGGCACTCTCGCCTTGGGCACCAAATAACCTAGAGCCGGCCCTGCTGTAAACTCAATAATATATCTCTGGAAATAAATGTAAAAATATCAGTCAATAAAAAATGCATAATATACCAGACATTAAAGTGCAGTGTGAAGGATATGAATAACAAATGTAGCCTGTCATTTGTTTACATCGCAAAGGTGTTCAATTTTAGACAACTACAACAGTAATAATAATATTAATCACTATATTCCAGTGTATCAGTTTTTTATGTTTTGTATCAATATTTAAGGTGGACTTATTGATTAGGTGCAAGAGTAGTAGTGATGGTTAAAATAATAGATTAATGCTGAAATAGTAAATTAAGCCTTTTCCCTAGATGGACAGAGAGTGGAAAGTAATAGATCAAATGAGGAGATGGAGATAGAGGAAGAAAAAGAGGGAAATGTAGAGGCACAATTGACAGAAAGAGAGCAGGGAACAGCAAGCCAGGAGACAGAGGCTGGTGAGAAAGAGGAAAATGTAGAGGCACGAGCGTTTTCTATAGTTTTTACTACAACCGCTGTTCTTAATTATTCTGTAGAACAGAGAAGAAAAAGCCATCAGGTTGGGACAATTTAAGACATTTCAGTTTCTAATCCCAGAGCTCTTATTATTTTAAACTTAAAATTGTCTTCTCTATTGTTTCTTTTTCAAAACTGCATCAAAGCATTTGTAGCATATATAAGTGCTGCAATTATAAATCAAAATAGTGGACCAGTATCAGAAGATTCTAGTTTGGCTCAAGGAGGAAAAGGTAAAGTTCAATAATACACAGAGTCAAGGCTGCAGTGCAATTGTGAATTGTTTTACATATAGGACAACAAGTATTAACAATATTTACACGTGCACATAGGAAGTATCCAGTTCAAAATGATTAATGAACATACAAAAATTCAGCATTTGGTAAATCATAAAAAAGTGCATAAAGCCTGTTTAAATTTCGCGACAACGCGAACACAGAGGGGAACTGCAAATAAGGAGAATACACCTGGCAAGACAGCTGGGTTACACCCTCCCCCCTTAAATCATGCACGTTTAACATCCACTATTATGGTTTAGGGATGGTTTAGAGTCTGTTGCTGCAGCTTGACTAAGAGCCTCTGTATAAACATTAGCCAAACTATGAAAAAGTGTTTGCACGACTGAAATTAACGGGTTGCCCAATACTCCATATTGAAGTCGTTGAAGGGGTTGACGCTGCCGACCTGAACGCCTGGGTACTACATCAGATCCCATTATATCACTGGGGGCAGTAGCAGAACTATGAACATCAAAACCCACAATTGACTCAGATTGGACTGGCTCACGAACTTCAGCCCCAGGCTCAAGAAGCACTTCAGCTTCAAGCACATTGACAATTATCTCTTCCACAGGAATTTCCAATTCTCCTCCCACAAGTAGCTCCATCTCTCTCATAGTGTTGTCACGATACTAGAATTTCTAACTTCGATACGATACCTTGAAAAATATCGATATTCGATACCATTTTCGATACCACGGAGAAAAAAACTGCCACAATATTAAGGGTTTTTTTTTTTTTATTTAAAGCTAAACATAACAAGTCTAGAACATACATTTTACATTAACAAAAATGTCCTGAGGTAGTGCACTTGTTCAAAAGCCTCTCAGATTGCATTACATTCAAAAAACAATAAAGTACAAGTAAAAAAAAGTGCAATCTTTTGTATTTCCAAGTAAAATCAAATCACAATGTCAACAAAAGATACTTAAACTTCAAGCAAAAACAAAATCAGTGCAATCTTATGCATCAAGTTTTAAATAAGTAAACAAAATAATTAAATGGAATCTGTTGCTGCTTTTATTCAGATTTTCTCTACAGAGGTGAGTGAGATTGACACCCATTACTGTATCCTACAGTTGTTTTGCAACCTTCAGATTTTGAGCTAGGAACACCAGCATGTCAATGTGCTCCTCTGTAAGTCGTGCCCTTCTTGCACTGCAAATGAGCCCTGATGTACTAAATACACGCTCTGAAGCTGAACTTGAAGCAGAGATACACAGATACTTCTTAGCAAACTGGGCAAGGTGAGGTAAAGTTGTCTCATGTGTCCTCCACCATGTGAGTGGGTCCTCTCCTGCACTGATTTCAGGCATCTTTTCATATACTGAAAACTCATTTTTGAGTTCTGTTTCTGCACCCTCATCTTCTCTGGATGATGAACCCTCTCCATGTTCACTCTTTTTTTCCCCCTGTATGTTTGCTAACAGACTCTTCAGATCTGATTTAGTTTTTTTTGCTGGTTGCTGCTTGTCATCTGGAGATGTTTGCTGACTTTGGCCCCCTGCTTTTAGCAAATCGACACTGATCATAAGATTCTGTTTAACCTCCTCTCTTAAGGTTACAAAACTGTCCTTGAACCTTGGGTCAAGAAATGTGGCAGTGTTTAATATCAGCTGCAGATGTGTGTTCTCATATCTCTGTCTGAGATCTTCTCTGATGTTGTCTTTAAGTTGACGTTTTAGGTTGCTGTCACCTTCCTCAACTGTCAAAGTAGAGAAGATCTTCCAACTCAGAGGCAGGACTGCAGAGAGAGTGGTGTGTTTTTCACCACTAAGGGCATCCGTGAAAGAGCTGATGGGGCTCAATACCTCTTTTACAGTCTCAAGAACTGTAATATCTGAATCTTTTGGCATGAGGTGCCATTTCTTCCGATCATCAGCTAGAACTGAACAGACAGCTTGCTGCTGTTCTATAAATCTCTCCACCATCTCATAAGCTGAGTCCCAGCGTGTGGGCTCATCATGGATCATTCTGTGTTCAGGAAGTTGCAAATCCTTTTGTTTTTTCTTCAGCTGTCGCAACATCTTTGGTGACCTGCTGAAGGCAGACACTGTCTTTCTCAACCTCGACAGTGATCCAGACACACGGTCTATATCCAGGCCCTTGTTAATGGCAAGGTGCAAGTTATGCCCAAAGCAGGGGACCCATGTGAAGTCTTGCTGAAATGCTTTCTTGTTTGCTGAAGCATTATCAGTAGTGATACCAGCCATGTATGACATGTCCAGCTTCCATGCTTCTTGTATCATCTCTTCCAATGCTTCCCTCAAGCATTCTGCTGTGTGCTCAGTGTTGAGCCCAACACAGCCCAAACACCAGCTCTGCATGTTCCAGGTTTCAGTGACAAATTGCAGAGTTACTGCCATGAACGTGGAAGTGGCTCTGCTTGTCCACAGATCAGTGGTGCATGAAAAAAAGGTTTTCCTTCCAAGATGGTTCATGACTATTTTTTTTGTTTCGTTATATAGGGCTGGGATTTCAGTGTGCATGAAAAAGTTGCGTGAAGGAAGGGCATACCTGTTGTTCAAATGTTCAAGAAGTTGTTTGAAGCCAGGTTTCTCAACAGTATACACAGGAACCTGATCCATGCATATGTACACTGCTACAGCCCTGTTCAACTTCTTGGCTTCATTTGAGTTTGCTTCATACTTTCTTTGCTGTTCAAATACAGCTGGTAGTGTAGGTTGTGATTGTGTTGTTTTTGTTGCAGATCGAGTCTCATCTTCTTTCTGGTGCTACAAGAGAATGCCAAACTTTAATAAACTTTTTTTTTAGACCACACTTTTAAAATGAACTGAATGAACTAATCTAAGAACTTAGGTTAATGGTAATAGATATTTGTTAACATGAATAAGCAATGAAAAATACTTACAAAACATTTGTTAATCAAAGTTAAAAGTTGATTTAAACTAACATTCACTAATACATGTACTAATTAAAATCCAAAGTTCTATTTTTTTTTTTTTTTTTAATTGGACCAGAGCTAACATGATCCGTTATATTTTTATTACCTAATACCTACTGTTATCAAAGATTAAAATATACTGTAACAAATGCATTGCTCATCGGTCATAAAAGCTGGTTAATACATTAATGTTATTTGATGAACAGATTTAAACGCAAACGTGCGTGCATCACACGCGAAAACAGTGCTCACTGGATCGACATGAAGTCGTCAAGTCACCTTTATTTATATAGTGCTTTTAACAATACAGATTGTGTCAAAGCTCTTAACAGTATCAAATTGGAGGATAGAGTGTCAGTAATGTATAATAATAATACCAGCCTCAAGAAATTCTTTGTACAGATCCGGGTGTCGGTCTCTCAGGTGCTTTGCTATATTAGTCGTGTTAGCGCCTTTTGTTAGCACTGTTCTGTAGCATCTCTTGCATATTGGCTTGCTTGTGTCCTTCGCCTTTCCATGTTCATTTGCCTCATATGCAAAATATTTCCATATAGCACTCCTGCTGTGTTCCTTATCAACCAAAGCCGGTCGCGCGGGGGCTGCACTCGCCATCTTTCCATTCACTTCACTTTTGCTAACCAGAGCGAATGAGACGAGTGCGAGTGCGCGTGCGCGTGTGGTGGTTGTCAACGCGCCTTTGGAGAGAAGTGAAAGTGAAAGCGCGGCTAGTATCGATACTTCGGGAAATTAGTATTGGTACCGTTCAGCTATTTCAGTATCGATATTTATTGAAATATCGATATTTTTGACAACACTACTCTCTCATATTATTTTCCTCTACTGGGTCAGGCAAAGAATTTCCAGGCTCTCCTAACTCAGCCTCTTCCACAGGAGTTCCTACCTCCAGCTTGACATAAATGGGTCTTAACCAATGGTTGGCCAAGACTCTTCAACTTCAGTTAATTGGGTTTCAAATGAAACTGCAAGTGAAGGTCCTGTTGCAGGACTTTGTGGTAAAGGTAAAACAGAATCAGTGTCACTTGGGGCTGTCAGTGAAGCAGACCCCACAATGTCATGGATCGTTGGATCATGTTCACCTCCTCTCGCTTTTTCCACACTAAACTTCATTGGAAACTGGGGAAAACTCCCAAAGATGGTAAGTTCAGCATCCGCTGTATCCCCATCCTCAAAGACATCAACTTGGTCAGTACGGTTGCGACTCTGGCTACGAGTATGGGGTTTTTGAGAAGTAAGATCTTCTGGGAAATCCTCTGTAACCGAAGCTGATAAGAAGCCACAAGGCAAGAGCAGATCACGATGGAGCGTACGGGTAGGTCCCTCCCTAGTCTCTGGTCTCACAATGTAAACTGGAAGATCCCCTGCAAGTTTTACAACCACATACACCTCTTGTTCCCACTTATCTTCGAGCTTGTGTTTTCCTCGTATTCTAACATTCCGAACAAGGACTCGGTCCCCAACATCCAAGCTTGCAGGCTTTACACATTGATCGAACCGACTTTTGTTCCTTTTAGCTGAGTTCTGAGCATTCTGGCATGTAAGCTTACAGCTCTCCTCGAGACGTGATCTTAAATCCTTCACATACTGGAAGTGCGAGGGAGATGGAGAGTTACATACTGGCAACCCAAAAGCCAAGTCAACGGGGAGTCGTGGGGATCGTCCAAACAGGAGTTCATAAGGTGTGAACCCAGTTACCTCATTCCGAGTACAGTTATACACATGGACAAGAGGTTTAACGTACTCCCTCCACTTAGCCTTCTGCTTGTTCTCGAGAGTTCCCAGCATGTTTAACAGTGTCCGGTTAAAGCACTCAACAGGGTTGCCCCTGAGATGGTATGGAGTGGTCCCAGTTTTCTTGATGCCAGCTACATCCCAGAGCTCTTTAATCAGCTTAGACTCAAAGTCTGGCCCTTGGTCAGAATGTAAGCGTTCTGGAATGCCATAGCAAACCATAAAATCTTTCCACAGACACTTTGCCAAAGTTTTAGCCTTCTGGTTTGCAGTTGGAATAGCGACTGCAAATTTAGTGAAGTGATCAGTAAGCACTAAGATGTTCTTGGTGTTACTGCTGTCCGGCTCAAGCGTTAGAAAATCCATACATACTAATTCCAAAGGATGACTGGTTTGAATATTTACTAAAGGAGCTGCCTTATCAGGAGGAGTCTTACGTCTTATACAACGACCACAGGTCTTAATAAAGTTCTCAACGTTAGTGGCCATTTTTGGCCAAAAGAATCACTGCCGCACCAAATCCAGAGTTCGCTCTATACCCATGTGCCCCATGTCACTATGGAGATTCTTCAACACTACAGAACGCAACACTGGAGGCAGAACAAGCTGAAGGATAAGTTTATCTTCGTCCTGTCTTCTCCTATATAATACTCCATCTTCCAGCTCTAACCGATTCCACTCCCGTAACAACAATGGAAGCTCAGGAAGTTCCTCTCTGACAGTGGAAGAAACCTTTTCCCCCGTCTCAAGCTGGTAAATGACTTCTCGAATTGCTGGGTCGGCACGCTGCTCTTCTCTCAAGTCAGCATGGTTCAAAGAAGAAATGACAGGAAGACCATGTGACTCGTCCACGAGCAACGCCGGTGGAGTGATTGGGAAATGAATGACACCTGTCTGACCCACCGGTCTTGAGTCCCACGGAGGAGATGGAAGGATATAAAACAGGAGTGACGACAGTGAAGGACGAGAGAGGACCAGGCCTGGGCTTTATTTTATGTTTTGGTTTTTATTTGTGCGCATCAGTCGTCCGCGAGGGGCTGATGCGCTGTTTTGTGTTTATTTTGATTATTAAAGTTTCATTTTGATTGTCCGTCGGTTCCCGCCTCGTTCTTCCCGATGATTATGGAGTTTTGATTATTACAGTATGTAAGAGGATTGTTGTCTGTAACAACTGTAAAGTTAGCACCATAAAGATAATCATGGAATTTCTCTGTAACACTCCATTTTAAGGCCAGAAACTCAAGTTTGTGTGCCGGATATCGAGACTCACTCTGAGATAAGCCTCGGCTGGCATAAGCAATTACCCGGAGTTGATCATCCTGTTCTTGGTATAGAACGGCTCCCAATACAATTATGCTAGCATCTGTGTGAAGGATGTAGGGCAACTTCGGATTGGCGAACCCAAGGACAGGAGCAGATGTTAGCTTAGAAATGATTATGTCAAAAGCAGCCTGACAATCAGGCGTCCATCTCTCCCCAAAGGACTGCTTTGGGTCCAAGAACTTTCCAGCAGGCCTTTTATCTTTGATAGACTGACGGAGGGGTGCATAGCCTCTCGTAAGGACATTGAGGGGTTTTACTATGATGGCGTAATTTTTGATGAACCTCCGATAATATCCTGCAAACCCTAGAAGAGACCATAGTTCTTTAAGATTTCTGGGGACTGGCCAGGATTTGAGAGCAGATATTTTTTCAGGGTCCGTTTCAACCCCCTTCTCAGATACAACATGTCCAAGGTAACGTACACCAGACTGGAAAAATGTAAATTTTTCAGGAGACAGCTTCAAGGCGAATTCTTTCAGGCGGGTAAGTACTCTGAATAGGCGCTTCTCATGTTCCTCTAAGGTGTCAGAGAAAATAATGATGTCATCTAGAAATACAAGGACTTCCTTGAGATTCAAGTCACCCATACACTTCTCCATAAGTCTCTGGGATGTACTTGGAGCATTCGTAACACCTTGCGGCATCCGATTCCATTCCCAGAAACCCAGGGGTGTCACAAACGCAGTTTTTGCCTTATCAGCTTAACTCATTTGAATCTGGTAATATCCAGATTTTAGATCCAGAACCGTAAACCATCTGGAGCCCTTTAATGCTGAAAACGACTCTTCAAGGTTTGGCAGGGCATAGGCGTCTTTCACAGTTTGTAAATTTAATTTATGATAGTCGATGCACAACCTAACATCACCATTCCGCTTCCGCACCACCACAATTGGGGAGGCAAATGATGACTCAGACTCTCGGATGATGTCAGCTTCAAACAGATCCCGCAAATGGTGCTTCCAACAGCTTCAATGTCATGGGGATGGATCGGCCTAGCTCGAAGCATGAAAGAGGTTTCATCGTGGAGCTTGATATGGTGTTTTACCTGGTCCGTACAGCCGAAATTAAGATCATGGTGAGAAAACACTTCAGGCATTTGGTTGAGCTTGGATGTTACTCGCTCCTTCCATTCAGGTGGGATAACCGATTCACCAAAATTCAAAGTGCTTCTTTGGGAACATTCTCGAATTAGAGGAGTGTTTACAGTGTGCTGAGTCAGGATGATAGGTGACGAACCAATATCAGCAATTACTGTCATTGGTGGAATAAGAACATCCTGTTCAGACTCATTCATAACGAGAACAGGAACCTTATAGGGAGCATGAGTTGGGAATGTGATGACACAACTCTAGACACATAGACACATAGACACAACTCTGCCCGCCAGGGAAGGGGGATATAGGGTGTTCAATCACAGCCCATTGAACTGTAGTTGGACTGTCTATTCGGGCAGAGCCTTCTAGAACAATGGTCTGACCAGAAGGGATCAGTACTGGTGTCTGACTCAACAGCTTTACGGATCCTACTTGACCCAGCTGGCTTTGTTGGTGCTTCAGTTGTAGGAGCTTTAAGACTGCACAGTACCCTTGAGCTGTAGATTGAAAATTAGAGATATCACTGCTGGTATATCGCTCATATAAAGGCTCCAGAATATTCATGCCAATAAGCACCATTGAAAAACCCTCAGGATGACCATCGGGTACAATCAAGGCAAGAGTCTGTACATCAAATTCCTCTCCCAAGAACTCTTTATGAAAGCCTATGGTCATCTCTACATACCCCAGGTATGGTACTGACTGACCGGCGGCACCCTCTACCTGGAGTAAGTCGTAAAGTGGCTTCACAGGGTGATCGCTGAGACTCTGATTGTACAAAGAGACTGGAATCGTGGTGACTTGTGAGCCTGTTTCCAAAAGGCAAGGGTAGTTCTGTCCAGCAATTTGGACAACAGCAGAACATTTTGAACCCACCAAGCCCTTTGGAAGTTGTATGGTTACATTCTTTATCTTTGGCTGTGACAATTCTGCACACTTGACAATCTTCTTTTTTTCGTTTGGACAGATTTGGTCCCCTCTGGCCCCTGTCTGTCCCACAACAGGGACCGGACTTAGTTTAAATGGACGGAGTTGGAAGCACCCAGATATTGCTTCCTTCGCTGAGCTTTTAAAAAAGTTAAAAAAGTTAACCGCTTAAGTCATTTGTGGATTAATGGTTATTGGAGACGTGAACCATTTCAAACAATTCAGTTCGATTTGGTGAACTGGTTCAAGAAGATCCGGTTACATCGAATGATTCATTCGTGAACCGGATATCACTACACTTCAGTGTTTTGAAATCTCACACAACAGACACTGAAGAGAAAACAATGCTGAATAAAGTCATAGTTCTTGCTATTTTTGGACCAAAATGTATTTTCGATGCAGTAATATGCAGTTATTAGCCGTGTCCACTGTATTTTTTGTTGGTTTGCATGAGACCCCCCTTTGAAATGACCAGGACCCCCCATTGCCCCCCCAATCAAAATTGTCTGGAGCTGCCACTGACTAAGAGGCTTTTTATTTTCCTCAAATATCAGAATTAAGTCTTTTAGGTCAATCACAAAGCTAAACTTTCAACTAATAACATCAAGTCTAGACTTCAATGCAGCTTAATCTTGCCAAGAAGAGTCTGTCTAACTGATATTCAGAGTAACCAACCACAGCTTGTTCTGTTTTTATGTGGCATCAGGGAAAGCATTACCTGAAATAGATTATACAAATATAACAGACTGGCATGGGAAATATGTAAATAATTTACAAAACTGAAAAGAATGTAAAATAGGGCAAAATGTGTAAAGATTTTGCAAACAATTTCAGACAAAGAATATCTGATAAAAAGTCATGACAGTCACATATTATATTATTTGGACTATTAAATCACTATCAAATAAGAAAAATGAACAAGCAAACCATCTGAATCACTCTAAAACAGCTTAAATGATTTTTATGCATGGAATCTAGACAATGCATTCATTTTTTAAAGAATATTTAATTTATTTAGTAAAAAGTATGAGTAATAACATTGATATTCAATTCAATTCAAGTTTATTTGTTTAGCGCTTTTTACAATACAAATCGTTACAAAGCAACTTTACAGAAAATTATGTTTCTACAATATTTAGTAATAGCTCGTAAGTGGTGACTGTCAGTTTGTGCACGTATGACAGGATTTGTAGAAAAATTTATACAAGTCGTAGTCAGCCAGATGATGAACATTATTAATATTATTAAAAATTAATAATTATTATATGATGCAGTCACATTTGTAGCAATATTTGTTAGTTCTGTTGTTGATTCAGGGTTAGCATCATCTGGGGTCCTCTGAGGGTCAGCATCATCTCTTCTCAGGTGTTCTGGATCCAGACTGGAGTTTGTGTAAATCCTAGTTACCACGGGATGTAAATCCTGTGGCAAAACATAGAAACAAATAGAGACATCATTAGCATAGCTGCTGTTCCAACAAAGTAAAATTAATTAGTTTAACCCAAGCTAAAGAATAAGAATGCACATTTGATCAGATACAACTATACTCACAATTTAAGATACATTATTCAAATGCTTGGTGAAAGAGATGCGTTTTTAATCTAGATTAAAACAGAGAGAGAGTGTGTCTGAACCCTGAACATTATCAGGAAGGCTATTCCAGAGTTTGGGAGCCAAATGTGAAAAAGCTCTACCTCCTTTAGTGGACTTTGTTATCCTAGGAACTACTAAAAGTCCAGCTTTTTGTGACTTCAGGGAGCGTGATGGATTGTAGCGTGGTAGAAGGCTAGTTAGGTATGAAGGAGCTAAACCATTTAGGGCCTTATAGGTAAGTAATGATAATTTGTAACTGATACGGAACTTAATAGGTAGCCAGTGCAGAGACTGTAAAATTGGGGTAATATGATCATATTTTCTTGACCTGGTAAGGACTCTAGCCTCTGCATTTTGGACTACCTGTAGCTTGATTATTGAAGAAGCAGGACAACCACCTAGAAGTACATTACAATAGTCCAGTCTAGAGGTCATGAATGCATGAACTAGCTTTTCTGCATCAGAAACAGACAACATGTTTCGTAGCTTGGCAATGTTTCTAAGATGGAAGAATGCAGTTTTTGTAACATGGGAAATATGATTTTCAAAAGACAAGTTGCTGTCTAACATAACACTCAGATTTTTGACTGTAGAGGAAGTAACAGTACATCCGTCTAGTTGCAGATTGTAATCTACAAGATTCTGTGTAGTGTTTTTTGGTCCAATAATTAATATCTCTGTCTTATCTGAATTTAATTGGAGAAAATTATTGGTCATCCAATCTTTTACATTTTTAACACACTCTGTTAGCTTAGATAATTTAGAGGTTTCATCTGGTCTCGTTGAGATATATAGCTGAGTATCATCAGCATATCAACAGCATTTTCTAATATTACCAAGGGGCAACATGTATATTGAAAATAGAAGGGGACCTAGGACGGATCCTTGTGGCACTCCATATTTTACTGATGATAAATGAGATGACTCCCCATTTAAGTAAACAAAATGGTGGACAGGTAGGATCTAAACCATCTTAGAGCCTGCCCTTGAATACCTGTATAGTTTTGTAATCGATCTATGAGTATGTCATGATCTATGGTGTCGAACGCAGCACTAAGATCAAGTAAAACTAGAAATGAGATGCAACCTTGATCTGACGCAAGAAGCAGGTCATTTGCAGGGTTCTTAATTAACACCCGCCAAAATGAATTTTAACCCGCATTTGGCGGGTTGGCGGGTGTTAATTAAAACTTACTAGCCAGTTTGGCTGGTGATGCATGACATGAGGCTCTGTTCTCGGTCATTTATCCCCCTGGCAGCACTTCCTACATTTCCCATGAACACTGTGCTGTAATGCTACGTGATGACATTTCATATGCCCATTGGCTTCAGGCAGTTTGCAGTGAAACCAGCGCGACAAAACATGGAAACGAATAGAGCGTCCATCAGAAAACACAAGGAAGAAGAACGAATGGAGCCAGAGCAGGGAGCATAGACTGAAAGAAAAGGGAGTTAGCTATTAAAGAAAAAAATTAAAGGTTAATGGCCGTATGTAAGTTACGCGAAAGAAAAAAACAAAACAAGCAATTTCGTGGTGGGAACTAATCATTTTAAATTTGAGTCAGTGTATATTTTGTTGTACGCATTGTACTTTATATGTGTTTTTCATGCCAACAATGTTAATAAAATGATCAAATGCATTGGCACTCATAATTTGTTATTTTTACCGAAAAAAAAAAAATGGCTAGTGGAAATTCTGATTGGCTGGTACTGTAACTTTAGAAAGTTACCAGCCACATTGGCTGGTCATTTGTAATTTTAACAAGTGCAGTTTCTGTGCTATGGTGGGGCCTGAAACCTGACTGAAATTCTTCATACAGATCATTTTTGTGCAGGAAGGTAAAAATTTTAGACATAAATGGAAGATTTGATATTGATCATATGCTGTTTTATAAAATGTTTCTATTTTTGAACTACTGTATAGCACTTATCAATCAACAATTACACTTGCACACCTGTAGGAAACGATAGAAAAAAAATTACCAAAAAACGAAAACAAAAATAAAAACAGGTCCAAGTTCAAAACAAAAAAAGATTAAATCCTGCACACTATCCGCACTAACAAATGTATCAGAATATACATTTATTCACTCACAACATTAAGGCATCATTTTTTGTTTTGATGTTTTTGTTTTGATTTATAGCACTTAAAATAGTAATAACTTAAGAGTTGCCTTCCGCCATCTTTCATGGGAGCACATCATAGCACGATTATCATAGACAATTATGAGTTCCCCATTGGTAAATGTGACAACACTTGGTCATTTATGTCCACAAAGCTCATAATTACAATATTCCTGACTCTTCTTGGAGGCCACATAAGGTCTACTGAAGTATTGTGCAGTTTATGACGTTCAGAAGAAAGCAGTGCCAGACCGAATTTGCATTTGAGCATGGGCCAACACTTGATGAAGTTCTGAGAACATCTCTGTTTTGTTTCAAAAGACCAAAGGGCCATCTCTATATTTTCATCTTAATTTGATTAAACGCCATCCTGTCTCTGTGAATGATCTGTTTTGCCTCAAGAGGATCTTTTAATCACTTTTCTCTCATAGCGTTCCTCTAAACGTGCTGCAACTGTCTTGGACCATTCCCAACCACGCTTGATTGAGAGGTAAAAAGACATTTGGGAGAAACTCTGTGTGTGTGTGTGTGTGTAAAAGAACTGACAATTAGTTTACAGTGGCGCTACAGAAATGCTCATCGCCTGCCTGGTGGTGGTAATGCTTTTGTCTCCTGTCCTCCATTAAGAGAGCCATAAAGGTAGAGAGAACAGATGGCTGCTGGCCTGCTCTGTCCTGCATCTCCCCACAACTGCCACCGATCCTTTGCGTCCATTAATCTTCTCCTCCGTATTGCTGTGGCACAACTATATTAAACAATTCAGGAAAGAGAAAAAGAAAAAGATATAGGGGAGAGAGCCAAACAAGTCAACGCAGCTGTCAGGAAGCCGAGAGTGAACCATCAGTCCACAAATACCTCTGTAAACACTTCTGTAAAACAGTGCGAAGAAAATCATTCTGCCTTTGAACCTGACCCTATAAAAGTGGTATCCATGGCCAGTGAAACAATAAATGCTCATTAAAAGGCAGCTGCCAGAGCTGTTGAGGACTTCACAGGCCTGGCTGGAAAACACAAGCACATCTGATTCCAATTGTAATTGAAGAAGACAACTGTTTCCGCCCAGGCTGAAGCTGGGGAAATTTACTGTGCTGACGGCAGGCCTTGTTAGAGGCTGGACTACACAGTAGCTGAGGCCTGTTAAACACACAAGTCTGGCCAGTCTGAATTTTTTTTTTTTTTTTTTTTTTGCACCATTAAGTTCAGATTGATTCACTTTCACAGCAAGGATTTTAAGAACTTAAATATAAGTACAAATTCTCCAATGCTGTGCAAATGCAAATACTGTATATTCTCTAATATTTTACATTTGCATTTGGTTTATTCAAAAAGATGTGTGCCAGAAACAAATTCTATTTAAATAAATGAAAAAACAAACAAACATGAATTTGGTGGACCTGAGCTTCAGAAAAAGGTTAAAAATGCCCCTAACATCAAAGCACTTGAGTGATTTCAAGGTCTGTGGCATTGTTCAGATTTGTGTGCATTTCTCAGCCAGATTCTCATGTGCTTTATATTGTGAACAAATTAAGCCTGAGATCAAGTTTGTGCTGTAGTAGCATCACCCAATATGGCAAAACACAAGAACTGAATATAAGGGTACAATTAAAAGATGCATTTAATAATTATAAGCAGTTTTTAACAACAAAATTGTTTTCCCCTTTTATTTATTTTAATGTGAACTAGTTAAACTAGAGATGAAATATTATCAGTTCCACGTTATTAACTTTATCAGCCTGGCTCATGAATATGAATCGATTGAAATAGTTTATTCAGTAGTTCTAAATGATTTGTCAAAAAGTAGGGGCTAATCATTTTCTAAAATATTAGTCCTAAAGTGTTCATTTTAAGTAGGTGGCACTGCAAAACAAAACTATTACAATTTTGGGTTGTGAACCTTTAGTGTTGCTACAGAGATTTAAAACCAGATATGTCGCATGTGCCTTTAATGTGAGCCAACTGATGTAAAGTACATATTTTATTACCAGACACATCTGTAGGTAGCGGACGGGCCTGCACCACTACCCTCAAGGTTTCATCAATATCCTGATCAGTGCATCACTTCTGATCACTTGAGTCAGACTATTTAGATGTGCACTACATTGCAGCTGCCTTTGCCTTACAAGAAAAATAAACCCAATCATACTCTGCAAGAAAAAAAACACAGGCACCAGTCCAGTGCTCTGCAGCATGAGGGAGGTGGCCACTCTTGATGGGCTTTCTCTCCATCAGCATGCTGAGCTAAAAATCTGTTGTCTGCAGCAGTGGCGTGCAAAACACATTAATGCGTTCGAGGCCACCGTGACTTTATGAGGGACAAATATTTCAGAACGCAGCTCTATTTGGCCCCCTCTGCTGCATGTCCAGAGCAGTCAGTGGCTAAATTGAAAAATCAATTCCAATTTAAATGATTGGAATAAAGAACTCCTGGAGTCAGAGATAAAAAGGCTGTCTTCTCCTAGATCCCCTTTAATTGGAAAGTCATTTCTTCAGGGTATTCTAATGGTTCTGAGGGAAGATTGCAAAGCAAAGTTGATGAGCTGGAGGAGGGTTAATAGCTTCTGTATGTGTTTCTTTGTGTCTGGATGGCTGTATGTTCTGAGGGTTTGCCTGTTGTTCTTATGCATTCAAGCCTTCCTTCTGACAAACGGACAAAATGAAGAAAAATCTCTGGATCAAGGCACTTGATGGTGGCTTTGCTCTCGTCATAGAGGTGCTGTTCACGCACCAACGTACAAATCTCATTGGAACCAAATTTTCTCTTGTTTCCAGTAGATCAGATCAGAATAAACATGCCTATTGAAACCCTTTTAACATTAATAATATGGCATTTGTTATCTTATCGGCCTATGTATATAGATAAAGATTCTTCAATGATATTTAAGACTTTGTGGCAATTTTCTCGACATCCCCCAAAACACTTGTGCCTCCTCTGCCCCATAGTCTATCTTTCAAATATTGAATAATGAAATTTATATTCATCTACATTTATAAATGTATTTAATACTAAATGTATTCAATAAAACATGAGCCTACCATTTTTTTTTTACCATTTCCAAACTTGTCAATTACGTAGCAATTTTTAAATTGTAAAATCTGCTATGAAAACAAATTTAATTGAAACTTTTCTTTAAGTAGGACATTTTTATTTTCTATACATATAGCATTACAAAGCAAAATACATAAAACATTATTATACAATCCCAAAATAAATTAATAAATAAAGAGTGATACTACTTTGACTGGAGCGATATGAAAGGTTTGTTTGACGTTTTCATTAGCAAAACACAAGAATGAGGGATGAGAGGATGGCGATTGTAAACTGTCAAGATCTGAAAGGCGCATCAAAGAACTAAAAAATGTAGTCCATTAGATTCTTGTTTGTTAATCAGTGTTTAGTGAACTTATTTGATTTCTTTGTTTGAAAAATAAGTCCAAGTTTAAGTTGTTTTTCCACTCAAAATCGAAGCAGCCCTGTTTAAACCTGGTGCACAGGCGATAATGTGTTTACATGCATCGCAGCTAGTGCGCTACTAGCACCATATAAGGAAAAGAAGGCGGAGACCAAGAAAATACACACAAATCTCATTGGTGCTCGCGTCTGTATATTTGAACTCTGATCCTTCTCGACTTGAGATACTTACATTGAGAACCTATAAATAGGTTTCTTGAGCTCACTACTATGCATGGTTCTTTGGTAATTAAAATGTCTTTAGAAGTTATGCAGATCACTTTTGGAGAATAAAAGTTTAACCTTTTGTTCGACTGACACTTTGCTAAACAATCATACCGTGGCGATGGCGCAATTGGTAATTTTCCCAATAAAGCTTGCTTTTTTGATAAATATATACAGTATATATATTATAATTGAAATAAGTCCCTGCAGTTCCTGTAGATTTTTTTTCTACACCATGTTCTTTGGAAGCTGTACTTTTTAGAATATGTTCATGTTCATAACTATTAACAACATAAAACACACAGTTTATTATCCATAGCGCAGTGCTTCAACCTTCAACTGATGGTGGTATCAGTGTGCAATCTGTTACAGGTTGTGTTCTCAGTATCATCAGTTGGTAGAGCACAAAGTGCTAACATGAGCAGTTGTTATTGAAGAAGAAATAATGGTCATTGAAGCAGGGCTCTATAAAGTAGATTACAAAGGTAGACAGGATATTTACAGATACTGCAGAGGTCAAGAGATTGTCTGTCTGTGCTGGAGAGATGTGTGTTGGTTGGCTGTGCAGGGGGAGGGGGTTCGCAGAGTAAAAACACACAAGAACTCTGGTTGGTTTCATTTCCTGGGAAGAAAGGAAAAAGTTAAAAGGTGGCCCCCGAACAAATGAAACTCAATTTCACGGCACATTATCCTTCCCTGTTCTCTTCTCCTGGCTTTCATTTTCATTAAGACCACAGACAAGCATAAATTAATAATTATGCTGCCCGAATGTCTAAATGCAGGCCGCTCTCCTGTAGCCTTTCATTTTCCACTGTGGCCTTGCATGTTCATGCTTGCAAAATGTTAATTTAGATAATGTGGCCTGCCCCTTGTCAGATAATTCTGTTTGGTGGTTCCACTAATACATAATGGTCTTTCTGATTAGATGACATTAAGTCTATCTTGTGTTCAATCAAGCCTGTGCGATTTCCTTCCTCGCCGACTCAAAGATGAGCAGATGAAGAACAGAGTCAAATGGCCGGTGAGTCTTTAATACCTTTTTACTTTATGAACTGTGCTGAATGTCAAATGAGGATGAGTAATTATGTCTGACCAACAAAAAAATGAATATTACGTTTTAGGTATGCCTCTGAAATCCCAGACATGCGAAGGAAATAAATGACTGCAAAGGAAAAAACAAAAACAAATTCAAAACTTATAACTGGTTTTCAGATAAAATAAGGCAATGTGTTAAAACTATCAGCACCATCTTTCATGTTACTTGGTTGAAATAATTACTCTTTTTAATGTTTTATGTTAGTTGGGCTACTAATTTGCTAGATTGTTAGTGTATTAATTTGGTCATTGATGCAACTTGCACATCAGGGTTCCTCTGTGCCTGAAGACTCAAGGCCCTGGAGGTCATTAACATTATAAATCCTCAAAGATGATCGGCTGAGTGGTGTTCCAAGAATGATGAAAGACAAACATTGGAAACTTGCTGTTGGTAAGCTATTTCAACTGACAGGTCAAGAAATCGCACTGAAAGTGGATTCATTTACAGTTGTCTGCACTATCGACTAATATTATCATCTTGGGTATGGTGGTATTAGCGATGAAACGATTGTGTAAAATAATCACCTGGAGGATGTCTTAAATATGCACACACGACACAAGAAAAGCACACACTACAAAGTGATGACATTGACACGGCCCATATTTGGAATGAGCAACGCTCGTTATAAATGTGCTCGACACAGGACGTGATTACAGCACTGTGGATATTTTGGTCTTTGTGCCTCAAAGTCATGTTCTAACTGAAATGAATTTATTACAAAATGTGCAGTGATATGAAACATCTAGCTGGAGGGGTGAATCTTGCTTAAATAGCTGGGGCAGAACAAGACATCAAACAGCTCATAACTACTGTATATTTCTGTCTAAGAGAGAAGAAATATATCATATTCTCAGCCAAAGAGAGTCTTGATCCACCGCTGTGGCTACAATACTGATCTATGTCTACTAAAATACACTAAAGAAAGCAGGCAGACAGAAAAAAATCAACAATTTGATAGACAGCACATTTGTGGCTTCTTAGCCACCTCAAACCCTAACAGTTCAAATTTCACAGATGAGCGACGGAAACCTTTTATGCTCGTGAAAAGGCCGAACTTGAATTACAGTCACCATTGATTGCCACTTTATATGTAGTTTTTCCAAGGTTGATAGAAACTTTAACCTCATTTTCAATAAAGAAGAAAAACATGAAACGTTCCAGACCTTGAATTTTTACAATGCTGTGTTGAATTATGCAGCAATCAGTCAATTATTCATCTCGAAGCCTCTCGGTTACAGCCACGCTTTCAAAAGCATGCAAAATGGACCTGTGCATGGCCGTGCTGTGTCAACACATTTCCATCAGAATTGCTTACGACAGGAAATTGTCATTCAGTGTCAATTCAGCCTAAGCTTTTATAAATTTGAAATAACACTAATATCAATTAGCTGCATTGCTTCGAAGACAGTTTTTTTTTTAGCCAAACAGTTAGGTGCTCTCATGGATCATTTCTGTTATGCATTAACTTTTGAGCTCTGCATCTTGTAGACTTTTTGTTTATGCTGTAAAAAGTTTTTCCATAAAAATCTATTCAACTTTTGTCAGGCACTTCATAATTATGACGTGTGTAAAAAATAAATAAATAAATAAACAGGATAATTAAAAATGCATCTGTAGAGGATTAAGAGCAAGTTCATATGAGGGTGTCAGTTTAAAGTCTTTTAAAATCACCTTTATTTTTTTAAAGTTTTATACAACAAAGATGGTTTCAATCAAGCTTCACAGTAATAAGCAGAAAACAGCAGAACCAATTATGGAAACTCAGTTATGGAAACAATTTAGATTCTGCTTTAAAGCAGCTCTAGAAAGACAACATTTTTATTATTCAACTAAAGTCAGTTCAGTGTGGGTTGAGTTGAATTTAAAAACAGTGTAAAGTTTATCCATTTTAAAAAGGCAATATGCAGTTTTACAGAAGGCAATCTTGATTTTTTTTTTACTTGTATATTGATAATATATTGACGTTCTGATCATAATGGAATTTTATAAAGTGAGACAAACCAGCTAACAACACAAAATGAACAGGATTTATCAAATCCATCGTTAATACTCACAGATGGTTGTGCAGTTTCCCATCTCACTTCCTGAAGGATGATGTCATTAAGGAACTTGTTTTTTTTTTTAAACCAGAAAGTGAAAGAAGGCAGGTTTATAAAATGATCACCAATTAAAACAATATTGCCAAGAACACATTTTCATTAGATGAAGTAAAAATTAATAAAAAAAACATTTTCTTTTCTTTTTTTTTATTGAGAAGGTTTAATCTTAGAACCAGCCAGGGCCTTGCCTTAAAAAAAGCAAAAACCACATGCATGTTTACTTAATTATGATATTAAAATAAAATAAAAAGAATAAAAATGATTTCCATCTTTATCCAGTACTGTATATGATGGAAGCATAAAAATAACTGCATAACAGGAATGACCCTGATTTGGTTGGCTCAACAGATTATCAATAAGTAATTAACTTAAATGAAGAGATGTAAGTTTCTTCTTGTTTCCTCCTTTCTTTAAACGCATTTTGAAAATGTGGCTTTTCCCTGGAATATTGTGCTCACTCAGCTGGAATGAATGAAAGGTATTATTTCTCAGTCATGTGTTGTGTAGAGCCGTGTGCTCACTGTACTAAGCATGAGTGGTTTTATTCTGCTAGATATTGTCATTGCTCAATAACACATGTTTTACAACTCAACCATGAACAATTTTGATTGCCCTTCAGATTAAAATATAAGCATACTGCTTATGTAATATCATACGTGACATTTGCTTTGCGGCTGAAATTTTGCAGTCTCTTTATTAGGGTTCACTGGCAGGATTCGTCTGGATGAACCATGGTAAACATTCATAGATTCAAGAGTTTAACTGCATTAAACATTGACATGTGAAGTCAACACCCATAAACTCTCTCAAGTTGTTTATAATGACAGTGATTCATTCGCAAAAGAGCTTAGTCTAATAATCATTGACTCACAAATATTTTATTACCTCATATGACACCATAGAATAGAAAACAGACACACACACACACACACACTCATGCAGCTCCACACAGATAAACTTCAGTGTCCATACACACACACACACACACGCACACTATCGCACGCGCGTGCACACACACACACACACACACACACACACACACACTTACATACTGTTGTCATTACAGAAGACATGATCAGAAAAGAGGGAAAAGCACATTAAAACAAGTCATCCTTTGAATATTTATACGTTTCCTTTACTGCCATAGAAAGAAATAAGGAACAATACGTCCATTAATCTTGCTGCAGTGTTTACATCACATAAAAAGAAACTTAAAGGCAAGTCCTCATTGATGAGGTAAAAGATACTTTAACATGTAGTTCAACACAATAAACATTTGAATTGCTACAGACTGAGGACAAATGTGTGACAAAATAATGTCTATGATTATAGTATAAATAGCTGCCCCGTTACATTAGATACGTCCATCTAATAAAGGATCCTTTCAACACATATTTTTTCTTGATTATCCAGTAAGTGCCTCATCACCATCATCATCATCTACTTGGTACAATAAAAGCCTGTAATCTATTATTTAATATATTCAGTATTACCATTAATTAGCACAGTGTAATTTAACTCATCCAGCTGAATTGTTTCACTCTTCATTTAAATGTGACAGTTTGGTATTGCCATGATTTCTTGATTTATATAAAGAAAATAAAAATTCTGTTAAGTATTTAAAGAACTGGTGTGGAAGTCTTCTTTGCAGACAATTGTTCAAAATTTTGTCAAATTCGGTCTTGAACATTTTAATAATAATAATAATAAATGCATTTCTTGCCAACAATCTATTAAAACATATAATTTATTTGTATTGTTATTATAACCTAGCCCAACCTAGTGAATAAATAATCACTATGTTGTTGTTGGTTTTTTTTAACCAAGCGACATCCACATTGGGGAGTTATAAAGAATTATTTTCTAGTTATCATCCCTTTTTATCTCAGATTAAGAAATGGTCTAATACTATTTTGTCTGCAACTTTCCAATGGGAACCTGTTGCATATAGTGAAACTTTTGACCAGCAGGCTATAATAAATAATTGAAATGATGCATTGAATAATTATTATTTAAAGTGGCCTATCACTGAAAGAAATACACCGAATTGAGTGTAATGATGGTCGGTAACATTTAGCGATCTGTACAACATTTCCATAAACTTGAGATTCAATCCATACAAGATTCAGATTCATGATACTGCAAACTCAAAATGTAGCTGTTGAAAAGACAGTAGTGTTCATCAACTTTTACTGGGTGAGTGAATAAACCCTAAGTACATTTGTTCAGCACAGTTAAGTATTTATTGAATAACATGAATTCAGGACAACACATTTACATGCCTGCATGCTTCCTCACCATAGTGGCAGCGAATTGAAAGAATGATGGCTCAGAAACAAAACAAATCTATAAATTCAATATAAACGTTGATATTATTCTCCTAATAGATCTACTGCATACACAATGCCAACTTTTAACATTATATACAAATACCAAAATGACTGAGTTAACCTATCTTCTGTTCTTGTATATACAATAATGATAGAAATGAAACTTGATTGTTTTTTTTTCTTCTAGTTTAGAAAACATTAAAAGCAAATATTAGTCTTTTCTGTTGATCAACATATATTCAAATTCACATTTTCAGAGGTTCTCCAAGTCTAGATCTTTAACATCTTGGCAAATATTTATGACATTAAGGATTTGTGTTTTTTTATTCTTCTTTTTTTTAATACAAAACAAAACCTCTGAATCAGATTGAATTTTCGAAGCTTTCTCGCTGGTTTAAATACAGTATAAAAAATCTTCAGTGCTGTGAATTTGTTGTAAATATTACCACCAAGTGTACTGAATAGTACAATTTACTGTGCTCAAATTGTCGCCTTCGCCAGCTTATCATATCCAATCCCACATCTGGCATAATATAACATTTATATCAGTGAGAATAAGAGTCCTAATACTACATTTGGACACAATCCGTCTTCCACATTGGGCCAAGCATAAACCCTTGATGCACTTCTATGAGCGATTGACCTGTTTCTGTAACTAAATTACACTGCGAGGGGACTCTGGAGAATCTTCATAAGATACACACTGCCAGTCTTCAATGCCATGGTGTTAGTACATCACTGTGGTTTTCAGAAAAAGTCTTCCATCTGCTAACGATAAAACAAAAGGGGGAAAAAAATATTAAATACACGTCAGTAAACCCTGGATCAATGTATGCCACATTTTAAGAATATAACATTGCACTCATAATGTGAAGCGCCTCACAAATGACATTTTCGGTGCATAAATGGCATTAAGTGCAAAAAAAAAAAAAAATGCAGTCGTTACTGTGCAATGCCTTTTCTGACGTGTACGATCTAACGAGCTTTGTCCATTTCCAGGGAACCTTCGTTGGCAAGTTTATGCCTGAATGAGCAGCAGCTCTCTTTGCTTCTTCTGGTAAAAGCATATGTTAGGCATGGCTCAGGAGCTTGTTTGACGTTTATTACCAGAACATTCCCTCTGTGTCCGGGAATGCTGCATCACTACATTTAAGCAGTTTCCTCTATTTGGTAGTGCAACTAAATAAATTCAATTCTGAGCAAAGGTGGTGACTGATCGAGGATGCTCTGTGTTAAAATTGGCTTAAACAAGCTTTATATTTTGACCGACTTTTTCAGGATTGTTCAGCGATACCACAGATATGAAATCATTTTGATTGTGTGAGCCATTGATTTTGAATAAAAAGCCTTTTTTCTCCTACGGTTAGTCATACATTCCAAAATATGTGCATTGTGATTTTAACTCTGAAATATATACTTATTGATTGATGAGAATCTATAATCGAATGGACATTAATTAATTGTGCGCTGTGCATGGAGTTGCAATACGACCTCTTATTTTCTCTAATGTTATTTGTCACTCAGTGGCCTATTATATAGAAGGGGTTAATATTGTGAATATCTTTAAAATATGAAATATGACATTTTATATGGATAGGCTCACAGAGAATGTCAAAAATTAATCCACAACATCAACCCCTTTATATAAATCGTATGTACAAATTTATTCAGAACACGATAAATGGATGCGATATTGAGTAACTTAATTAGTCAGAACACAGCTTATTTAGTGCTGGAGAGATTCTAGTATTGTTGATACAGTATTTTGATATCAAAAAACAACTAAGCAAATCAAAATCAAACCCTAGATTACTTATCCTAAACAATGTAAAAATTTTACATTTAAACTATTAAAATACCACGGTTACTTCTACACAACCTGAGAACAACGACAACAAAAATAAGCAGAGAGCTAATCTTAAATGTACAAATTAGCATATTAATTCTGGGTCAAATGGAGTGTAGCTAAACTAGCTTGGGCAAACAGTGCCAGGAATGTTTCTTGAGTGGGAAAAATCGAATGACTGCCATGTTGTTTTAAGAAAGAACCTCCCTCATTAAAATATGTTAAAACTGTCTCATTTTTATATTCAAATCAAGATGAAAAGTTCATTAAAGGGGATAAATATTTAATAAGATGCTAAATAAAACAAAGGAATTTTTGGCTTCTCTCAGCACAAAATTCTTTTGAAATATTAATTAATACATGTAAATTATGCAAATTATGCCCATGCAAATATTTTATGAACACAATTAAGGGAACCATTAATTACTGCCTTTTTGCTTCAGTGACATTCATTCATTTAATTTGAATTTCACTTTAACTGTTTTGATGTTTAATCTTGCAACAAAGAACTTTATCTCCCCTCACAGGGTTGTGTAAACTTGCAGAAAACATTGAGAGGCGGGCACTGAGCATCGGGAAGAGATACCGGGGAGATATTATGTTCAGTATCACAAGGAATTAGTGGCGAGATGTGCTCCCAGAAGCACAGAGCCAGGAAAAACAGTGAAGCTTATTCTTGGAATGGATTCAAAACACTGGAAAAGCAATTAATAAACACAGACTGTGTTAATATAGCAGAATTACAGAGTGTGACAAAAGACAAATAGAAATAATTAGTACTCCAAAATTATGCTCTCATTATTTTTCTCCCCAACAGCCAAGTGCTGAAATTATAGCACGTCTCTTTGTTTTTTTTTTTTTGTTTTTTTTTTTAGGATTGGAATAGAAATTTTTCCTCACATGCAAGTGTAATTTATCAGCATCCTTTTTTATGTTTTTGCCATTTAAGAGTAATTATGCCACACTGGTTGTAGGCCACAACATCCAAGACATGAACACACACACACGCACAAAAATGTTGTAATAACTTAACAGACGCACTAGCTATTTTCAAACACACACTTTTCCTGTGTCCAATTTTTAAGTCTACTCTTCAAGGGCACTGACTGAAAAACCTATTAAATTATTGCATGTTGTGGAGCAATAACTACAGTTTTGTCAGTGAAAACATTCATAAAGAGAACAATTTTCTTCTAGCTAAAATGACCTCAATGTCTTAAATTCTACTATATATGCTCAAAAAACTACTGACAAAAGCAATTTGAGTAATGCAAACTTTCTGAATCAAGCAATTAAGGCTGTAAAACGAATCTTTAGAGATAAGAGCCATCATAATGCTAATGACATTATATGCTGTGAAAAAATCATTTCCTGCTAATCAAGTCAATGTCATTTGATTTATTTGGGTAAAACCATACTCCTTACACTGGATCTCCATTTATTTTTACTAAAAACTTCCTTCACACACACACACACAAAATTAACTAGGCTAATCAAACTGGGTTACGGGGCTTTTACTTGCGACGGGGTATTAAAATGCCATTTCCCACATTTCATAGCAATTTCCACACACTATTTTCAAAGGGAAATTGAGACCACTCAAGACGACGTTTTTGTATCACATGTGCTGCTGGGTGCAATTAAAATAGACATCAGAGCAGTGAGCAACTTAACACTTAAGGTGTAGTTAAAAGAGTGTGACTGAAACATTTGCAAATGGGCAAGTGGTTTTCTGTGAAATGATACAAGACTAAACCAAGTCCCATACACCCATAAAGTACATGTGTATTTATTTGAGAGGGTGTGTTGTGCTCTTGTGAGGTAACTCCACTGTGGGTCATCCTCAGATAATGAAACTTCTTATTATGCTCATTAAATTGCATTGCTCTCTGAGGTACACAACATAGGCAGGGTCTTACTGTCAAGGGGGTCTATCTTTAAAATGATTCTGTGTCTTATATCCAAAGAATCATCTTATCTTTGAACTTCACCTTTTAAGCTCTTTGCAGCTGTATGTATACATGATATATACATAAAGGAAGATATTTTGAAGAATATTGTAACTTTTTTATCCATACAGTCAAAGTTAATAGTCCAAAGCAGCTTAAAAAAAATAAAAAATCTCTAAATATTATATTTTTTTCTTTTGTGTTCTGCAACAGAAAGATAGTCGTTCAGGCTTGGAATGACATGTGAACAAATGATGACAAAATATTCATTTTTGGGTGAACTATCCCTGTAATAATATTTTAACATACTCCTACTGGTAAAAACTACAAAACAAAACTACAGTTTTAACAACTCTCCAACTAAGCAGAGCGTGCCATTGTCATAACGCACATTTTCACAATTTTCCCTGTCTAGAAATGTTCTCCTGACAGATCCCATTGATCTTGACCCTCATCTTGAACTGTAGGATCTGCAGCCCAGATGGCAGGCTGCATGCATGAACAGCAGGCCAAGTTAAAGCGAGGCTCATATACTGGAGCTGAGCTGAGATTTATAGTCTCCTCAAAAACACGCACCTTGTATTGTCCTCTCAGCATCTGTTCTGCCACTGCTGCGGTCAGTCTCTATCTCCTGGGTCAACGAGTCTGGCAAAATGAAAAGATAATGACGATTAAACATCTATGACATCTGTGCTTAATTAGGAAAGTTTTTCTAGGCTCGTCTTTCGCGATGGGCGGAGGGTGGATGTGCTCTGATCGCTCGGGTCAGGGCGAAGCTTCAACCAATGGATGAACAATGCTACGAATACTGAACAGAGCATTTCTCCATGTAAGCCTGACATTATGGATCTTGCTAAGCTTGCTACAGATGTAGCATATGCAATTTTTTTATTATTATTATTAAACATCTTAAACTGTTTGGAGTGTATTAAAAATGCAGTGTTATTTATATACCATTATATAATTTATTATCATTTTAAATTTGCTTTTATATTTTCAGATTTCGTTTTATTTTAAAGTTTTAATAATTTTGTTGTGTGCTTTTGTCTCTCTCTCCATCTCTCTCTCTCTCTCTCTCTCTCTCTCTCTTTATTTATTTATTATTATTATTCCTATAGCACTTTATTTTCTTCTTAGCTTTAGTAATTATAGTTTTACTCAGTTAGATGCCAGGGCAACAACTCTAGTTTTCTAAACATAAAGTTTAGAATTTCATCTAGTATTTATATATATAAGGATTATTTAAATTGACAAAAATATTTCTAATAGATTTCATTAACAATAACCTCAGTAGGTCCATTGTGTCCAATACACATGCAAACAAGATTTTGGGTCTTTTTGGTCTGAAAGAAAATTATGTCTTTATGGAAGACATGGTTTTAAACTAGTTTATCATGATCTCACTTCATCATTACACAAGCTTCTCAGAAATTATTTCAGCATATTATAAATCTCTGAAAATACTTGATTCTGATGGCATTTTTCCCCAAACAAATTTGCTACATTATTTGTTTCAACAAAATGTTTCTACTTTCATTGTCTCTTGGTCTCTTGTCACTTTAGATTAATTTTTTCAGCATGAACCAATATTTCATGGTTATTTATACATATATTTTTAGTCATTCGATGCATATCAAATGGTGCAGTCACCTCGTAATTGTCACCAGTTAAACCCCTTTTTGTGATGCAAGATCCCAACATTACGATTCCTTCTTTTTGCAATAATGACCTGCTTATTATGTTATCGCAAACATACTGAAGCATATTTTGGATTATTCTCAGAAAATAACTATACAGCACAACAACAACAAAAAGTATATTTCACATTATTTCACTATCTTCAATAGTATACATTTTTATCTTCAACACATCTCATAAGACTTAACAATGGAACAGAAAAACACATTTCTACATCCCTTTCATAAATGTAAGTATGTTAACTTTCTGGTAAGGTGTCTCACCATTGAGTGATCTGAGACTTTCTGTGGGTGATGTCTGTTTCAGGGATTGTTCCACTTGCTCTCGTCGTTTTGACTCGTATTCCAGCGCCTCCTGCAATTTCCTCTTCGCTTTCTTCTCCTTCTTCAATCGCTTCTGAATGATTGCTGCATTCAATGAACAGAAAGGCAGCAGTCAAAGAATCCAGTCATAAACAGTGGTATATCTAAATATTAAGGACTAAAGGAAGGGGAGTTGAGTTTTCAAACTCTGTCAGTGAGGAAATATTCATAGAAAAGTTGTGGCTGAAAAAAAAGTTCCTGTTCAATGAGAAATTGACTGTGTCATTAGCGAAATAATTGAGCCTGCGATAACCTGGATTAACCTAGGTTAAAATGCCAATGAGATGAGGTTAAGGGAAACGTTCTGTAAAGAAAGAGAGGAGAGAGGCACGCTGAATATTAAACAGAAGAACGCTGGAGGGCTGTAGGCACATTTATAAGGATCCTTCTGTGAAACTGGCTTAATAAGCTCAATTTGATTCATTATGTAGGATAAATACATAGAACATGAGACTATTAAGTCACTCTTTGCAATACTTTTGTGCAAAAAAATCTAAATCATTTATTGATGTCAAAATGTAGATTCATAATTATATTTTCATGCAATAATAGAGTACAAAAGAGTATGTAACTAGAGGCCATCTGTAATGCACATATCACTTTTAGTCTCAAAGAGAGTTGAAAATTATTAGCTAAACTATTATCAATCTGTAGTCCAATCATGGCCTTCCCTGGAGAAATATTGTGGCTCATTTAGAAACATTTACCATATAAATTACTTATTCAGATTTCCATGACTTTAACCACACTCACTTAAATGAGGATTTGGTATATCTTTCTAATGCACCCTGTACATTTAGACGTTGTCTATGCATGTAGTTACGGTAATATACTGTATTCCCACAAGCACTCTGCACACATAATCAATATGTGCTCGTGTATTGATCGTAATGTGAATATGCCTCATTTTGCTCGATTTATAACCTTGTCTCCATCACTTTGGAAGTTTTATTTATTTATTTATTTATTTGCTTGTGATTAACAACTGAGCTTGTAACATGGCTTTTCAGGTCATTTTAATGCAATTTTGAACTAATTGTAAATGATGTAATGAAGGTCATTTGTTGAGGATATTTTTGCATTTTCTAAAGAAAATGTGGTGCTTGCCATGCAAAACTACCAAGATGCTCAAGGCCCAAGATTTAAAAAAAAACATTCCAGCATCAAGTCTCTATGAAAATTAATCCCTAGAATGTTCAGCAGCCATTGCTTCAGTGACACATGATCCTTCAGAAATCACTGTCATGTGCTGATTTTGTGCTCAAGTAGGACTTCTTAAAATGATTACAGTTATTAACCATGCTACATTTTATTTTTCAGGATGCTTTGATGAATAGGAAGTTCAAAAGAACAGCATTTATTTGATTATGACCTTTTTCATGTTTGTAGCACAAACAAGCTATGCACAAAATGAAAAATAAGGGGACCAAAAAAACCTACTTAATACATTCAGATGTAGCATATGCAATTTTTTTATTATTATTATTAAACATCTTAAACTGTTTGGAGTGTATTAAAAATGCAGTGTTATTTATATACCATTATATAATTTATTATCATTTTAAATTTGCTTTTATATTTTCAGATTTCGTTTTATTTTAAAGTTTTAATAATTTTGTTGTGTGCTTTTGTCTCTCTCTCCATCTCTCTCTCTCTCTCTCTTTATTTATTTATTATTATTATTCCTATAGCACTTTATTTTCTTCTTAGCTTTAGTAATTATAGTTTTACTCAGTTAGATGCCAGGGCAACAGCTCTAGTTTTCTAAACATAAAGTTTAAAATTTCATCTAGTATTTATATATATAAGGATTATTTAAATTGACAAAAATATTTCTAATAGATTTCATTAACAATAACCTCAGTAGGTCCATTGTGTCCAATACACATGCAAACAAGATTTTGGGTCTTTTTGGTCTGAAAGAAAATTATGTCCTTATGGAAGACATGGTTTTAAACTAGTTTATCATGATCTCACTTCATCATTACACAAGCTTCTCAGAAATTATTTCAGCATATTATAAATCTCTGAAATAATGTGAATATTTATATGCTGTATTCTATGCCTAATTATGGTGCCTGTTTTGTCACCATTTCTCATAAATATTCTTTCACGAAAAATGCACTAGAACACCTTTACTCCCTGCCTAGAAATACCATTGTGATGATCTGCAACATTTTAGAATCTGCCCACAAATTCTATACAAGCACACAAAATGACTATTACACAGTTAAGCAACACAATACAACAATTCATTTTATGACATAAAACACTGATGAAGAATAAATGTTTATAGGTAATATAGTCTGTCTGACTACCTAATTATTCAGATTAAGAATGTATGTTAATGAGCTGATTAAAATTAAGTAATTCACATAAAAGGATGACACATAATATATTTTATATGGCTAGAAAAAAAATATGTCCTCATAAATATAATTCACAGGGTGCAAATATAGCCCCTTAATGCAAAAGTTAATTTCTGAAATTGGTGTGTACAGTAAAATGCTTTGCCTTTTTTCATGAAATGTAACTATAGAAAGTACAATAAATTGTGTGTATTTAGTGTGTGAGTTTTTGAGTAGTACACACCTCTGTTCTTCTGCTCAACAGCCAGTTGTTTCTCCAGGGTTTCTCTGAGCTCTCGCTCTCTAAACAGCTCCATCTTCAACTCCGTCTTCTCCAGCTGCACTTGTTTCTCCTGAGCGCGGGCGTTATCAATTGCTACCTTCAGCAAACCCTGCAGCAGAAGACAAACTCGCCTTATACACAGTCCTCACACACCTCCGCAGGAGTCAATAAACTGTATGAATGGGTTACTTTATGCTAGAGCAGTAGCACTTAAACTTTGGAAAGTATTTTGAAGAATTGTTTTCAATAGTCAATATTCCATACAATCAAAGTCAATGTAACTCTTGTTGTACACTGACATTTTTTAAATAAAAAAATAGGGTAATGATTCACATCTATATTTTTTTTTTACTTGATTTAAGTGATTATGAGAGCCTTAATAAACCTATAACTTTGGTTTGTCAGTTTGTGAAGCTGCGATTGTATAAGAACGATCAAATCTTGAGCTAAACAGCTGCTTGTCTCAAAACAATACTTAAAACGGCATTTGCCACGCAAACTGCGTGGTGACCATTTCAAAACAATTATTCCCTGTACGCAAGCAATTAAGCCAAATGCAATGGGCTATATCATACTAATTGTTCCTTCTTATGACCCCAATTTAGACTAAGTTGCTTTATCTCAATTTTCTGCTTGGGTTCGTTTTGTTGATTTGTGTGTGAATGTTCAATCAAAACATTACCCTGAAATCATGATTAAAGATGACTGACTGAACTGAGTCCTGCTAATTAACAATGGCGCCGAAAGCAGCACGATAGATCTGATGGTCATATCACAAGAGCAATGAGCAAACCTCTCACTCCCCATACTGTACCCACATCATTAGTCTCAGAGGCGGCGTTAATAAACTACATTCATCTTTCTGACTGGGTCTTACTTGCATGACAACCACAGTGGTGATCAAGGGAGTCATGCCGAATATACAACTCTATGCATTTGTTTTGATTGGAAAAACATCACAGCTGCAGGAAGAAAGTACTATATTAACTACCTGGCACAGGGAGCTGCACCCTGTGTATAAAGACTCTTCTTACTAACATAAAAAGAAGTGTTTTTATATATGTTATTACAATATAACTGAACTGTTTTCTATTTTAAACAGATTTCAAAATGTCATTTATTCCTGTGATGGCAAAGCTGAATTTTCAGTAGCCATTACTCTAGTCGTCAGTGTCACATGATCCTTCAGAATTGCTCTAATATCTAACTTTTCAACAGTAGTGTATATAAACTACAGTATATACTCTTCTACACTTTAATTTCTGCTCTAGCTTTTAAAAATTCAGAACTGCAGCACTGTTGATATTGCTGACTCGCATATCATAAATTACTTGTTTTTTTATCCATTGCAAGTTGCTTTAGATAAAAGTGTCTGCTAAATGACTAAATGTGTTAGCATTTTCTCTGCCCTTGATGTGCATGTTTGTTAGCGCTTGCCTTTAAAATCAACACATATTGCGCATGTCTGCATACCTAAAATGTAATACGAACGTGCATGAGGTTTACACAGAAACGATTATGGTGGCATTTTCAAAAACATACATTTTAAACCCCCTTTTTCAAAATTATGCAAATTATTGAAAATGATTGTACCCAAAATGCTGTTGTCGTGTAAATGAACAGGCGAAATGCATAACAAGTTTCCCATTTTTTGCCAAAAAAGTTGTCGTGTAAACGGCTCCTAAATGTAAAGAGCACAAATATTCTTACTGTATGAATGTTTGACTGAAACTCAGGAATGATGCTAATATCATGGCAAATCATCCTACTTCCACAATATTTTCCAAACTGTGGCTTAAGATTGCTATAACTTGTTATAACCAACTTGATGGGCCATCTCCTTCCATTATGTGCAATCTTGAGCATCACTGGTGTTTATTGTGTTATGACACATGATGTGATAAGATCATGACATGTGTCAGCTGGCCAGTCCGCAGTGAGCTAAAATAAAATGTTACTATGGCAACCAGCTGATGGTCTGCTCAAATTTAAGAGGAGATTTAATGATGATATTTTATGGGAAACACCATATAATTGAATTCCAACTGATTTTACATGTATAATTCATTGCTAAAACTAGAAAGTCAAAATTAATTTATCAGTTTGGGTCACTTGAATGTTTGTCTAGCAATTTGGTTTATTTGGACATTATTGGATGTTTGGATGTTGCTTGATAATTCCTTTGGATGTTTCATCTTAATCAGTTAAACAGTCATCACTTAGTACCAAATGATTATGTTGGGAAAAAAACTGCTTAGGTTATTTTCATGCTCTCAGCTGATAAACTGGTTTTATATTCAATATAATAATTTTAATCTAAAACAAATTTCTCACTTGCCATCCAGCATTTTACCAATTCCCTAATTACTAATTAGTGGGCCATCTGAGGATCAACGATGGAGAACTGGCTAAAACTATTCATGGCATATTTCACTTGCTACTAAAGATCTTCTGACAGAGAGGTCTCTTACCTGTATGTTAGTCAGAAGGGTCTCTATAGATGACAGGCCATCAGGGAAGAGGAAGGGTGAGGGGAATCCTGGAGGTAAAGTCTGACCTGCCAACGAGAGCCTCTCATAGCTGTCTCTTGCTGTTGGCGTGCACATGGGGGTTTCTTCTGGTGGCAAACAGAGAAGCATACACATTCAGCACAACAGATGACACACTCCATGTAGTACTGTGCTGTAAAATAAATCATTTTCCTGAATTGGTGTTTATACACCCAGATTGTTTGTGAGAGAAAAATTAACATCTATACAAGCATGCCCAATCAAGCACATATGATTGATAGCCCATTCTGTCAGTGTCACACTGCACTCTATTATTGATGCTTCTGTATTTAAAGCTGCCATAAATGCTTGAGAGATTTTACATACAGATAGAATTAGAGTTTCTTCAAAAAAAAAAAAAAGGATAGGCATTTGCATTTTTGGAAAGTATATGTTCTTAGTAGCACTGAAGGCACAGATATGTTGGAAGACAAAGCCCTTTCCAAATGGCATGAAAACTCTCTGATAGGAAAAGACTGCACTCAAGCAGATGCATATGGCAAGCTGAGATTATCAAGGGCCCTGGCTTCTCAACAAAGGCCATATGGCACAAGGTGGTGAACCCTTATTGACCATGTTTCAACACTACTGCCACCCCCTCAGCAGACTGGCAATGCCAATTTGGGCAAATGAATTATACTCCTCAAAGGAATCAGTGCATAAAAAATCAATATGATTGGATGAGATTCAAGAGGCACCTGGTAGAACAAAACAGAGTAGTAAAATAAATATCATTTATTCTCTCAGTCGATGGTTGACACATAAATGTGCAGGTGTAAAATGTCACAGGTGGGGCTGCCGTTAAAACCCTCTGGAAATAAAAGAAAAAAGATTTTATGTCTGCCAGACAAATAAAAACAGGGGCTGGCACATTAAAGAGTATATATTTTATCACCTAGTCCACAGGGAATTCCTGCTGAATGTCATAAGGAGAGAAAACGCTGGGATGAGCACTGTAAAGTGTGCAGCATGTCTTTACAAACAGCATTCCAAGATAAATTACCACGTCAACTTGTTAAACATTATGCGGGTAAATGAAAGTAATCGAAAGTACCCTGCGTTAAAAAATAAATAAATGGGAAAAAAAGAAAGCAAGAAAATCTTCTTTAAAGTGTTGTGAACAATTATGTTACAATCAACATGCATTGAATTTAGATTTTTTTTTATGCATTTGGCAGACATTTTAATCCAAAACTATTCATAATACATGCAATACATTTTAAATGGTTTGTATTTTCTAGGAATTTAAACCCATTGTTTGGCTGTTTCTCTGCCATGGTCTACAGGAACACATGCACTGCAATACAAACAGATTTTAATCGAAATGTTTTTAAATGTAATGTGTGTGTGTGTGTGTGTGTGTGTGTGTGTGTGTGTGTGTGTGTGTGTGTGTGTGAATAATAAGAAAGGATCAATATAACTTATTTATCAAATTTTTCAATTAATTTCAAATCATTCTAAATTCATACCTAAATATGTTATAGTTTATTGAAAATAATTTAGATTTGACCCTGCATTTTTTTTTTCAGTTACCAGCAAGATCTTTAACCACTAGGCTACACTACTACCTACCTAAAGAAAAGAAAAAAAAAAAAAAAAAAAATTCTAGTGCTCCGGGTATGTGAGCAGCATCAGAAAGAGAATAACGTGAGTGTGGAGGCTGAGCAGATGTCCGGTGGGGTTGAAATGTAAAGCAGATTCCTGCTCACTTCCCTTGAATAGCCACCAGTGCCTGTCAGTGCCCTGATGACATCATCTGTCATTCATCAGTTCCGTCAGGGCAGACCTCTGCCATCTGCTGCACCGACCATCATAACTCTACATCTATATCCACACACACACACAAACTTACACACAGGCCATCAAAACTCCACATTTATCTTAACAGCCACAGCCTTATACAGGCTATCATAGGCCTGCATCCATCACTACACACACATCCGTACAGGCCTCATGACCCCTGAATCTATCACCACACACACATGCACAAGCATGTACACACAGACTATCATAACTCACTTTAAACCACACAGCCCTGCGCTGACACTATCTTCACACTGTCATAGCGTGCTGCCAATCACAGAAGAAGTCCCAGACAACATTCTGCCTGCTACAAAAAGAGACATCACACAGGCCATGTCACCTACTACCAGAATGATTCAGACTGTCTAAAAGGCAAGAATGTCTCTGTAACACATTCTATAAAGCCTGTATACTGTATGTATTACATTATGATTATCTATTAGGGATGCACAACAAATCTGTACCATCTAGTTTCCATACTTATTTCACAAATTTTTTCATTTAGGTTATTTTGGCTGTCCTCTACACTCACTAAAGGTTCACCGTTAAAACACTAATAACTGAACATTGCGAAATTTAATTTCATACATTTCAATACTTTTCATACCATATATTCTAATGTTGTGATGGCTAAATTCACATGTATTTGAAATGACTTATTTAAGAGTTTTATCTGTTATTTATCTAATTTGTTATATAATCATAATGCTTTTACACATATTAAATGAATATTTAATTTATATATATATATATATATATATATATAATAATTATAGCTTTTGAATTCATTTTATACACTAGAAAATTAATAGCCTACAATTATGTTTTTCATGCATTTCAGTTTAAGTACCAAACCCCAGAATTGGGCTCTCATACAGAATTAATATGTGTTTATATGACTTTCTAAATCATGCACAAACATGGCACAACTTGAGCAGCCCCTCTTCTGCCATCAGAATTTACTAACGCCAGCCGAGGCTTGGTAACAGCTGGTCCTACATTAATTAGTTTAAAGTATTTATTTCAACCATCTCAACAGCAGATTGCGGCAAAACATAAGAGATTATTCAGAGCATTTGCAAATGCCCTGGAAACATCCAGCCAACCAACAGTTGAATATCAGCTGCCACTATTAAGACCTTACGATTCAAAATTCTTGGATGGAGGAAAGGCCAAGAGGAGTGCCGGGAATCCGTGGAGGGTCTCCTCCAATCTCTCCCCGAATTAACTAGTATTTTACTACAGTTCATTACAGACAATGGGCGACTGACTAATGGATGTGTGTTTGCTTGCAATCAAATGTAACAGAAAAAAAAAAAAAAAAAACGGAAGAAAAGCTCTTTTTAATGCTCTTGGATGGCATCATTTTGTGCAATAATAAACCAATAAATCATGAAAACAGAATGAATTATATGAATTGTATGCAATTACTACATCAGAGAAATACACTATATGTTTTCTTCTCTTTTGACACATTCGTGGCTCTGATTCTTTAGATGTCAAACATGTAGCGAATCAGCAAATGAGAAACAATAGAGGGGAATTGGATGTCAGAAGCCTATTTTTGGTTTGCAGCCACCATAGTCCTGGATTTAGTGTTGGCATTAATAATACATCATTGCTTAAACCAACTTCTGCTTTAGACTCAGCAGGACCTCGCCGCAAACACACAATACTGGATCACAGGGTGGTTCATATTGCTTTGTTACTAGGAAACAATCTGTCATGCATTAGAAAGCAAACAGCATATTTAATCTCAAATTACCAATTCAGTTCTCAAATAACTGAAAATTTGCCATTTTTTGGTCATTCTCCATTTACATTAGCCGCACTTGAGTGCGTTTGTATCTGTGAGCATTCTCTTGTTTTTGAGCACTCCATTTTGGCCTGGCTTTAGCTGTTTATTTCCTGCCACTGGTCCAGAATCATTGACTTGGACTTAATTACAGTGCCAGACGCCAGCATGATGAAGAGAGCGAAGGAGAGAGCTGTGTTTTCCAGGTGATATTTCTCCACCGAGGCAGCCAACAGCAGCTGTGACAGGTCCGTTTGCAGCTTTCTGCCTCCAAAAAATCTTTATGAAATCCTTTCAGGTCAGTCGTGTCACAAATAACATTCCGTTCGCAACTGTTTCGCTGGATAATAGGAGCCGCAAATAAAAATGGGATGCTGTAAATACGACACATTTTGAATGAAATGCCATAATTTAAAACAACGCACATACTCGCAATCACACATAAACATGCACGCACACTCGCGTGCGCGCCGTCCCTCCCTCCCGTGGCAACAGTAGGAGTCCTTGACAGTGTGGTAGCAATGATAAATCACCTTTCCTGTTAATTCTCTCAGTCCTTATGTGTTGTGCTGCTAAAACAGGGGCTCAGAAATCGACTTGACAAACTATGAATGTAAAAAATATCACTTGGAGGGATCTGGGCTTATCTCCAATTTACATGTTATTAGATTTTTATTGTGAGCAGTGTTCAGACAAGGCTAAGCAGACAAGGAGAAGGGGAGAGTGAAAAAAAGATGTTTGTGATAAGAGAAGATAAAATGTCTTGAACTCCTCTTAAAAGCCTTTGATATCTTTGATGGAAAGTCATGACAAGGAGAGCGTAAACCACTCGACTAGTTTTAAATATGATAGACAAGGCACTCTGCGATGAATTAAGCGGAAACCATGGGAAATTTAACAACATTCTTTCAATAAATAGCTTTAATTGACCTTGGGAGCTGAAAATGTGCCATATGTTGCAAGTTGCAGTGTTTGAACTGAGGTCCCAGCGGACCTTTCAGCTGATTTCTCCAATGAAGGCACTGAGCCGGAGGAGGGGGAGAGAAAAAGAGAGAGGGAAAAGCACTGCAGCATTTGGCTAGCCAGTCACTGTGATATATTGACAGGTGAAGCCTGTGTCCTTGCAAACCTGTGTTCCTCGCAGCAGGAGAATTGAATGTTTAAAACGTGGAGGATGTCAGTTTCCCTCTCTGCAAAGGCTGCCGCTGCCTACAGCAGACAATTACATTTTATTTGACCTGCCAATGGGGCTGAAGAAGTTGCCTCCTTCCAGGGGAGTGGTTATGACCTCTCAGTCTCATAAATGGAGACAACAGTGCATTACACAGAGGCTCATCTTTAAAATTGCATCGTCTTCTCTCTCTTCTGCATTCCATTAAATATTTCCACAGCAAACTATTTTTATTGACCTAACTTGCACTGCCTTTAAAATTAAAGGCAGAAATGCCAAACATTTTAAAGGGGTCATATGATGCAATTTAAAATTTTCCTTTCTCATTGGAGTGTTACAAGCTCTTGGTGCATAAAAAAGATCTGTAAAGTTGCAAAGACTAAAGTCTTAAATTCAAAGACATATCCTTTATAAAAGTTAAGACTTGTCCACGCCCCCCTAAAACAGCTCATTTAAACACGCCCCCACATCTCTCATCAGTAATTATGTTCTCATAGGATGCAACAACT